>NC_135589.1:22792500-23092500 GCF_965152235.1 Eretmochelys imbricata | reverse complement strand
CCCATCCCCAACTGTAAAGTTGTGGTGTGTTTTTGAAAGGCCTTTTCCTGATTGCCCAGCTTGGCAAGCACATCTAGAAGCTCTCCCTTGCTGTGTACAACTGCCCAGCCGAAATGTTGGCTCCACACTCCAGACATGCTCCTGCCTGGAGCAGACAGGAGATATTGGATCTCCAGGGCCTGTGAGAAGGAAAGGCTATACAGGATCAGATACAGACCAGTCATGGAAACATGGACACCTACTAAAAGATTGCACAGGGGATGGAGGCAAAGGGGCATGACCGGGATCAACAGCAGTGCTGCATGAAAGGAAACTAACAGCAGCAGACACATCACAAGGCCAGGGAGGCCTACTGTTGATCCGGTGTTGAGCCACCAACCAGCTGCTTTACAACAAGCTGCATGCCAGACTTGATGGAGACCCCACTAGAACCCAGCAGCGCTCCATGGATACCTTCCAAGAGCCTGAGACACAGATCCCTGCCGTGAACATTAACGAGGAAGGAGGACACATGGATGGGGGGGTGAGGGGGTCCAGAGGCACTACAAAGCTGACGTGTCAATAAGCATGTCTTATGTAAAACTGTTACGAGATTAAGGGAAGGGAGCTCTGAAACAGACCTTTTGCTTTCTGCTGCTACTGTAAATACAATAATACACCCGTCTGTTTGACCTGTAGCTGCTACTGTTGTGGCCTTGAGAGATGCCCCCTCCACACCACGGAATGCCTGTTCCTGATGGGGAGGAGAAAAAAGTGGACTAGGAAGAACACATTCACTGAGATCTTGCAAGCCAGTGCTTCACTGGACCATCTGGAGGGTGAATATAGCAGACAGCCTGGAGGCGGAGAGACAGGACAGGAGAAAGGCCCAAGAGTCCCACCAGGAAAAGGAGAGGGAGGTGCACCAGGACATAATGGGGTTTCCCAGAAATGCTGCAGACTCCTGCTGACCAACAGGTCCAACAGTCACAGGGTCGCTGACTTTGCAGGGGAATGCAGAATTCATTTCAACCGCTGCTTACACCCCCCAACATTCCATTTGGCATCGCAGGCCACACCCCTTCTCCGACTACACTATTCCAGGGATGGTACGGAAAACCACAGCTTCACACACACTGACCTGTGAAAGCCATGGCTGGTGTATGGCAGAAATGGACAGGAATGTTTTCTGCTGTTCTAATTTAAAAGTTCTTTTCCATTAATTTGTATTATAAGTTTGCATTGTATTGTTTTTAATTTACACATTTTTGCACTGTTTTTGGTATGCAGTAATTTTTTACTTTTTGGAAATCAATTCATCTTTATTACTTCACAATGGATACTGCAGAATGCCTAACACTACTCAAAGCACATATTACTTGCAAAAAAATAGGACCACAGAACTCAGAGTCAGTGAAAAACACAGTATAATAACTACAAATGTGCAGTAAGCTTTGCATAATTCTTAGGTCCATTAAAAGACAGTGTGATGTTAATAAATGTACTCCAAGCATTACACACCTTCTAATATCCCCAGAACTTCAGGGTCAGATAGACCACAGTGAAGCATAACACATTACTATGGCTGACCATTGAAGTCCTCTTCCCAGGCCTCCCTCAGTCGCATAGCTCCACGTTGAGCTTTTTTTGGTCCTTGGGCATGGCTGTCCAAACTCAGCTGACAGCTGCTCCACCCCTGCACTCCACTGGACAATAATTTCCCCCCCCTTGTCTCCCAAATACTGTGCATGACACAACAAGCAGCTATAACCACTGGGTTCGTTTTTCTCACTGAGATCTAATTTAGTGAGTAAACAATGCCAGTATCCCTCCAACTTACTGCAAGCACATTCACTGTCATTCTGCACCTGTTAGGACAGAAGCTGAGTCTTTCCACAGAGCTGTCAAGGTGGCCAGCGTACAGCTTCATGAGCCAGGATCACTGCTGGCATTTCAACATGACCAATGGTAATTTACCGGCTAGGGGGAAAATGTCCCTGCTGGTAGTTTTCTGAATAGTCCTGTGTTCTTAAAGATGCAAGCATCATGCACCTTCCCTTACCAGCCAACACCGATATCAGTGAAGCATCCCTGGTGATCCATGAATCACAGCAAATCCTTCCAGGATGCCTCACGCATTGCCTAGAGTCACACTTGTCTGTAGCATGATAAGATTAATGGCCCTACACACTTCCAAGACAATGGCCCCCACTGTGGATTTCCCACTGACCAATAGCAACCCACTATTGCACGCTTCCACAGTGTGCTCGCCACTCACTTCCCAACTACTAGTGCAGCGCTCATTGGGGTATCCCCGAACTGGAGGGCTGGAACGAGCTCAGCACGCAGACCCAGGAACGTGACCTTTTGCATCTGAAAGTTCTGCTGTCACTGCTCATCCTCACAAACCTCCATTACGCTATGATCCCACAAGTCAGTGGTCACTTCTCAGGCCCAGCAGTACAGCTCCCCCCCCCGTAGCTGCTCGTTGAATGCCACCAATCCCCGTCCGTTGTTTTTCACTATGATCCCTAGCCATGTGTCCTCAAAGACATCATCAGGTCCCCTGTTGGAGTACTTCCTACAGCTCTGGGTTTGCAATGTTCATGACAACTGTGCAGAGCTGTGCGGTTCCATGCGTCTGTTAGAGACGGCGGATATTGACGAGTGTCACATGGGTTTGTGGGATGGTTTTAAAAAGGTGTGAAAATTATGGGATAAGGGTGGCGTTATGGTACGGAGAAAGTCACATGATGGGAACTTCACCCCTTGCTCCCAAGTCCGTCTCCCCACCCCGGCAGTGGCTCATGTGCGCCTCACAACTCAATGCAAACATTCCCCAAAAGGCCAAAACTGAGCAGGAAGGTGTGCACGACGTACTAGGATATCTATCCAGCGGGCACTGCACTCTGTACAGGGGTGAAAGTGAGCCGGTACGGGCTGGTACTGCCTACCGGTAAGAACCCGCGCCGGCCCATACCGAGCCCACAGTGAAGCGCTGCAGGGTCCCACGGCAGTGCTTTAAGGATGGTCCTTTGCTGGGGCAGCACTTTAACGTTGCTGCGTCCCTCCGGCGTCGGACCCTGCAGCGCTTTAGCGTCCCTACCCTTTTTGACCCCACCCCCCCGGCCGCCGACGGGGCTGTGCAAAGGGAGCAGCTGCCCTGTGGCCGGCGATTTAAAAGGGCCCGGGGTGCCGGATGCTGCTGTTGCTACCACAGCAGCGGCGTCCGGAGCCCCGGGCCCTTTAAATCAACACGGGAGCCTCGGTCGGCGCGGGCCAGGTGGCATGGAAGGGCTGGCTGGGGGATGCTGACCCCCAGGCCCGCCCCTTCCGGGGGCCGGAGTCCCCCCAGCTCCATACCAGTAAGTGTCCTCAGTTACTTTCCCCCCCACTGTGAATCAACACAAGCACTCCGGGTGAGTGTGCGAAGCGCTGACGCAAGCTGCCAAGTTTCCACGCGCATGAGTGATATACTAACTGCAGTGGCTTTATGCCCAAGTAACTTGCATTGACGAAAAGTTTTTAAAGTAGACATGGTCTTAGTAACAAACTTCCAGAGGCTTAACAGAGTAAAACTTCAGGAGAAGTAAAACTTCCAGCTTCATAAGTATAATAATCGTGATGATAATCTCTTTAAAGTGCTTTCTGTGGATAGATTTCAAAGCACTTTACACAAGGAAGCAAGCATTATTATCCACTTTTTACAGACGTCGGACCTGAGGCAAGGGGCAGGAATTGTTTAGCCATATTACATGGCATCCCAATGGTTATTAAAACATAGCAGTGACACACCAAAAGGAACACACATTTTAGATCAAAATTACTGCCACTGCATGCAGTGCCACAAGGCCTTATCTTCCTCCTTTCCTGAAAACTCACCAGTCCCACAAAGCATTGCAGGTAGAATCACCACGCACCTAGCACACAGATCTGTGTGTTTCTGTAAACTGATTGCATGGATTGCTCTGTATCAACTCCTAAATTTATTATTACTGGTATAAATCAGCATGACAATGTCCTTAGCACACAATGTAAGCTCAGTAAGACAATAAATTGAGGCAGTGATTCTATTCTTTGTCTGCGCCCTTCACATTCTATTGGACAGCACCATCCACTTTTATGGCTGCCTATAAAACGAATAAAAAGGTGCAAATATTGCAATGATGTACCAGTTTTAAGGGAGAGTGGGAAGTGGAAATATTATAGCCGGGTAACTAGGGCTCTAAGAATGAGTCCAGGAGACCAACAAGGAGAAAGTACTTTATATTAGGTTTAAGACATCCTTGGTGTAACTCCTCTGACTTCAGTGCAGTTACATTAGGGCTGAATTTGGTCCAGTGTGTTACTGGAACACATGCAAGTGTCCTTATTTTCACACAGAAGATTAATTTTGCCTCTGAACCTGCAAGAGTGCTTAAACTACGTGAGATTATGTTTTTTTTATTAAAAGTCTATCCAGTAAATCTCACAGACAACTGTTTTTCTCTGGATGCCCTTTGCTATCATAAAACACGTATGAAAGTAAAACGCAAAACTCAGTCATTTACATTCCTCACACTGCTACAGAAGAACCTAGGTTGGGGTGTTAAAGTTTGAAGATGATCTGCACTAATAGGAGCCGGTTAGTAATTTTATGTGTTACTGACATTCTGCTTTAGCAGTTAAACTTGATAACGTGACCCTCTGTCTATCCATAGAAAAAAAATCCCATTTCCACGCACAGTACCAGACAGAAATACATTTGCAGAAGAATCCTAAATAAAACACATCTGTTCGTGCTTTGTTTTCCTCTCTCTCATTTGTTTGATATGACTGTTTTTTTCAGGAGTGCATAAAGCCATATTTAAGAGAGTTACCAGCGCGTGAACCATGGCACTTTGATACCTGTTAAATATCCCAGATATGTCCAGGAAGACGAAAACACCTATTGTACTGCTGCATGCTTCCTAACATTGCTTGGATTTCAGTGGGGTGTCCCTGGAGTAAAGCAATCCAGCAACTGCAATGCAAGACCAGCAGTCCCAGCATTAAAGTAACTTACAGTGTTAACATTTTCACTGCAGTTTAAATGTGAAAGCAATATTTTTTCCCAAGATTAAGTGAAACTAGGAAAGAAACCTAGTGCACTTGCCTACATAGCAGCCATCTCTATTCAGGAAGGCCAGTCATGAGTTAGTGAGCACTGCATACACCATTTGTCCCTTCAGAAACCTCTGAGCTTCCTTGTGCCCTCTCAGAATTTCAGGTAATATTAATGAAGAAATGTGATGCTAATATCCTTGTTCTTAGAACGTGACCCCTCCCCGCACCCCCAAGAAATCTTCCAGGCATGCGCACGTAGCTGTGTGTGTTTCTGGAGGGGCATGTGTAACTAATGAAAGCGAGATAAGCCAGTTATATCTATTCCCCTTTCCAGAAATTGACAACACTTTGTAGTTATTGGCCACACAAGTTCAAACATCCTGAAGACAAACAACTAGCACAATGAACATTTGTGCAACACATCCCCCTGTGTGAACCTGGCAACAGCACAGATATCATAAAAAGAACAGGAGGACTCGTGGCACCTTAGAGACTAACCAATTTATTTGAGCATGAGCTTTCGTGGGCTACAGCGTTCGATGCATTCGGATGCATCCGATGAAGTGAGCTGTAGCTCACGAAAGCTCATGCTCAAATGAATTTGTTAGTCTCCAAGGTGCCACAAGTCCTCCTTTTCTTTTTGCGAATACAGACTAACACGGCTGCTCCTCTGAAACAGATATCATAGTTTCACTAGAAAAGATTACTGAACATTTTCTGACGTATCAGGCCTTAAAAAGCTTCTCCTGTACATCAACTTACAGGAATTACTACTTCAAACGATTATTGGAGAGGATGCCAAGCAACAGGATGAAATTAAGAAACAAATTAGGCTGAGCAGCAGGACAGGTTTTCTGACGGTGAGATCCATTAGACTGTGGAATTACCTCCCAACAGAAGTAGTGGTAGCTTAGTCAGTTGGGACATTTAAAACATTGCACAACACACTTCAGGGAGAACCCATGCACTTGGGCTGGGGAGATGGGACTAGACACCCTGACCGAGTTCCTCCATCTTTAACTTCCATGATGGTATGAAAACACCCTCTTCCCATACTTACTTCCCACCTGTGCAAATTCTCTCTCAGGCCACTGCAATAAAATCACATTAAGCCATTTCTTTTCTAGGCCCTATTATGCTACCCCCACTCGCCCACAGCCACTTGATAAAGGATTTACACTGGATGTTTCTGTTTTGCATTCATTTCATTCTGGAGACCTTGTAAACCAAAGAATTGTTCTAAAAGCCCTTGCTATGCCTGTATTAAAGGATGCAGCTTGCATTAGCTCCCAATCCAGTATGATGTGGACTTTAACAGCAGCACTAGAAACAGGAGGAGAAAACCATGGCCTGCAGCTAGCTTGTAGCCAAAAAAAACTTTGCTGAAACCTGAACATTTTATGTATGTTGTTTTGTAAATGCACAAAACTGCTCCAAACAGCTGCTTCACACATTTCCCGTACAAAGCTGCTTTATATTCTGCCAGAAAGCTGTCCTAGCCCTGGTAGGATGTCTTGTGACAGCTTCAGGAGCTGCAAGCCCCCTGGCCTTACAGATCTGAAGAATACAAGACCTAAGCCATCTGGATATAGTCACTTTATTACCCCTACGGCCGATCTTATAAAAGTGAAAACACACACAATATGTTTGCTACCTCACAAAGCCTTCCTGTTTTAAAAATGAAAGTTGAGTCCTTTGGGAGATCCAAAGGACAGGAGCACTGGAGAGTTGTTCAGACAAAGGCATGCCATTTTCTGATTCAAGAGAAAAGCCACATTTGTAAACTGCAGTGCTAGGTATACCTATTTCTCAATGTAACTACAAATAGCACATATTAAAGCTGAACCTTCTAGTAAATAACTTGTAAAGCTAGCCAGAAAACCCCTGTATAATGGAAAACAGAAGCTTAATATGAGACCCACAGTCAATCTTAAGAACAAGATTTCTGGCTTTAAGTACCCAATATATTCTAACTACTTTCAATCTCTATCACCCTGGGACATCACGCTGTGAGGGGGTAGAAGCCAAAAGACAAAACCCCAGTATCACTTGACAAGTCAAACAACTCTTCCACACTTTGCACTTTTAAGTAAGTCTTCCTGGAAATGTTTCAAAGTGCAGGGGAGCCGAAAACTGTAAGAGCAAATAATACCTCTCCCCCATAAAGATAAAGCTGATCAAATTCTATTAACATAAGAACATAAGCAAGTCCATACTGATTCAGATCAACGGCCAGTGCCAAATGCATCAGAAGGAATGAACAGAACAGGACAAATATCCAGTGATCCATCCCCCTGTTGTCCACTGCCAGCTTCTGGCAAACAGAGGCTAGAGACACTTCAGAGCATGGTTTTGCATCCCTGCCCATCCTGGTCAATAGCCATTGATGGACCTATCCTCCATTAACTTATCTAGTTCTTTTTTGAATCCTGTTATAGTCTTGGCCTTCACAACATCCTCTGGCAAAGAGTTCCACAGGTTGATCGTTCATTGTGTGCAGAAGTACTTCCTTTAGTTTCTTTTAAACCTGCTCTCTATTACTGTCATTAGGTGATCCCTGATTCTTCTGTTATGTGAAGGGGCAATAACACTTCCCTATTCACTTTCTTCACACCATTCATGATTTCACAGACTTCTTATCATATTCCCCCCCTTAGTCCCCTCTTTTCCAATCTGAAAAGTCCAAGTCTTTTTAATCTCTCTTCATACGGCAGCTGTTTCATACCCTTAATAATTTTTGGTTGCCTCTCTCTGTACCTTTTCCAATTCTAATATACCTTTTTTGAGATGGGGTGACCAGAACTGCATGCAGTGTTCACGGTGCAGGCATACCATGGATTTGTAAAATAGCATTCAAGCCCACAGGATACTTGGCTAGATGCACCATTGGTCTGCTTGAGTATGGCCATTCTTCTGTTCCTAAGCTGAACGCAACAGGAGCGGTAAGTACAGAGTTCCAGCTTTAGCTCTGAATTTCCCGTTTTTTGCTTCGTTTTACATTAAAGATCAAAGTAACAAAAGAGTTAGCTGCTTTAAAAAACCCACATTTCATTTCAGCGAAACACATTTTCCTTTTTCTCTTTATGATGAGCCAAGCTCAATGGCCCTTTGGCTCCATTCTCACCAGTTCTGGCCCAAGATGGTAGATCAGCTACAAGAAGTTCAATGCCATTAAGGGGTCAAAATCCGATGAGATAGAATCTGAACCTGAAACCCAAACATAAATCCTAAATCTAACCTAGATCCTGATACCATTTCCCTGCACCATCTTTCATTTTCACAGCAGACTTTTTCAAAGGGGCATGGGAGGCTGAGAAGAAGAGAACAACTTTGCCTGTTGATGTAGTGCACAATTTAAGAATCCTTTACACTGGAATTGTTTGTGTTAATTTGCATTCATAGCCCAATGGTTCTCTCTCTCAAGCAGTTTCAATGCCTAATGAGAGCACAGTCCAATAAGAAGAACCATGTAGTAATAAAAGAGTGAGTCAGCACTCATACATTAGCCCTGGAAGTCAAAGTCAAATCCATTCTGCGGCAGAACAATACCTAAATTGTAAACCAGCTAACTGTTGCTGGGTTTGGGGAGGGATTTTTGCATTCCGGTTAGTGGAAAATCAGCAAAGAGAATTAAGTTTTGAATGCTTGTGCACCCCCAAATTTACTCCAAGACTGAGACTTTGTGCCCCAGGGTCCAGCCTAGAACATATGAATTCATTATAACCTCAATTTGTGATTCTGCACTCATTAAAAACAACAAGCAGATTTACAGCTACCTGCCAGTTAAAAATGTGTTTGTTCCCACAAGGCTTCTTATGTGTTCTTACAACAAAGGTTAATTCAGCCACTGAAGTCAGTTGAGCAACACATCAGCACATTCAGACTGTGATTGCAGACACACAAGGGCCTAGCAATAAAAGCATTTCCACACAAAACTCAAACTATAATATTGTCTCTGCTCCTCTAATGAGAATAATTTCAGCTTCACAGATACATTACAATAACTTTCTTTACTATTACAATTCATAATTAATCTTCACAGTCTATTATAAATAATTCAAAATGTGTTTACTGCCCTGCTGGTATTAAGGATGATATCCTGAATGGTCTCGTCAACGCAGAAATATACAATATTAGTTGAGAAGGAAGTCTTAGCAACTATATAGGATTCCAATTTTCCTGTCTTTTGACCACAGTTCCAAATCTAAACAGAGTCCAAACACATCCCAAAACACTTGTTCAGTGAAGTATAAGCCACCAGAAATATTATCAATCAGGTAATTACTAAGAGTAGATATCTTAAAGTGATCAGTACTGTTTATTAACCCATATGTTTCAATCTTAACCTATATACTTAAGTCTTCAGTGTAGCTACATAGACCATATTTTTAGTGCATGAACAGTATTAAACCTTTGTAACTCAATCATATAAACATGCATGTGTTCACATCATACTTATTAGGTCTGTAAAAATAACTTGCATGTGTGTCATGGAAATACAACAAATTAAAAGAAAGCACAGAGAAAAGCATAAGCTTTTTTTTCCCCCCTCTCTTAAAAGTATTAAGAAACATAAGTCAAACTTAATGCATCCCATTTATCACTAGTAAAGGGCACCACTTTCTGGACTGTCACAGATATATTTTGTGTAAATTATTAAAAAGGTGAATAGGTAGTAAAGCAGATAGCACTCAGTTTAACAGATTTCTTAGCATTCATGAGCCAAAAATTTGCTAAAGCTTTATAAACAAAGATAATGAGTTGTATAATTTATGCAAATTAACTAAAGCTGATGCATCTTCCAGAAATAACAAAGTGCAATATTTATTTGATGTGCTTTTTGGAGTAAAACATGTAATTGGAATTTTTACCCAGCAGGTTCTGACTATTTTGTTTATTAATAGTTTCATTATAGAATAACGCCAAACACAGAAGGGAAAAGTTGTTACATTTACTGATCTTCTGTTTCTCTAAATAAGATTTTTTTTTTTTAAGCTGAAGTCTGGGAATTCATTCACAATGGAATCCACAAGTAAAAAAATGGATATTGCTCGACAAGTTACTTCAATTGACAACGTTCCGACTGTATGTATAAAATGTGTGTGGGTCTCGGGGGTTCAGAATCACCCACAGATCTATACGAACACTGATTGTTGTAATGTCATCATAAAAATCCTGAAGTGGTTACACAACATTTTTCTCCACATTCTTTCCAGACAGGTTACTACTGGCCCACAACCCGGAACGGCAAAGGGTCCGGGTTTGTTGTTCGGTTGGTTGTGTCCTTTTTTATTCTCTGCAATGAGAATAATTTTATCAAAGGAATGTATCTTTTTTTTTTAATTTGTGGCTATACTCAGGATGTATTAAATGGTCATATTAGCAATCAAACATGATAGTGATTAACATTAAAAATGCAAGGAAAGATCATTAAGCACAATAAATTAACTATGCTTCTTGAAATACTCTGCCACGCACTTTTTGCGGCTTAAATGTTTCCAAACAGCTCTTAACCGACCATACTATTTATCCTTCACTAAAATTCAAAACACAAACATTTTGAAATAAAACATCCCAATATAAAAATTCCTATGCTTAATCTTGTTTCATAAACCTTTGTGCAGCAGAATACATTGTTGATACAGTGAAACAAACTGCTTTGAAAAAAGAACCTTTGCTCTGTTTTAGTTACAAAAGTTTTCCGATATCAGGAAGAGATTAAGCCAGAGTAAAAATTCTTTAACCCACTAAATAGTGCAAAACCAACAGCTAGAATAAAGCATCTAAAAGAAAGAACAGAGGGTAATGTACTGAATTTATTTCATCTCATCTCCCTTAATCATGTAAAAACAAAATAAAAAAATGTTCTACATTCTGGTTCGTGTCCAACACAATGTGTGAACTAATTGAGTGTAAAAAACATTGCTTTGCATTATATCAGTTAAAGTAAGTGTAACACTTGGTTTTTCTACCCTGGAGCTCTCTTTTATTTCTGTTTTTGTTATAACTCAGTCCATTCACAATATGTCATTGGAAGCACTATTTGCAAAAGGAACTATAAGAAACAGATTCTTTATTTCTTCGTGAATTCATTTTCATTTCCCTCCTTCTAAGGCTCCTTCCATTTACCAAGTGATTCCATCTGGAAGCCTCAAAGTAACAATTTTATAGACTAAGTTGCTATACATAAACAAAACAAACTTTTATCAGGTAGCCAGTAGTTAATTAGTATAAACTGGATATTGCCTTTTTATAGGAGACTGAATAATATGTGATGTAAACGCTGTACTGTGTTGTCTTACTATTTCATACATTTCCTATGAACAGTCACTAATCTGTTTTAGCAAACAGTTTAAAAGTTCATCTCAACTACTGTGATCTACACTGAAAAGCTAACAGTTAGGTATGAATTACTCAGTATTATGGGGTTCAGTTCAGGAAAGCACTTAAGCAGAGGCTTGACTTGAAGCATACAAATGATCCTAGAAAAACACTTAATCACTTGCTTAAAGTTAAGCATGTACTTAAATCCCATTTAAAAGTCAATAGCATTTAAGAATGTGTGCAATGGCTTTGCTAAACAGAGATAGATCACACGAATACTTAAAATTAAGCATGCGCTTAAGTCCTTTGCTAAATCAGAAGAACTAATTGAGAAAGCCATCCTAGGCTTCAGAATGATGGAAATGATACAATCCTCTCCTTTTTTTTTTTTTCATACCCACGCAAAACAAGCATCATGCCACAAAGACCCTAGCACACCAGTCCCTGCGGATTCATGCCAAGGAGAGAAATTCTGTGAATACTGGCTGTGGCCAGACTGTAGCTTGCTCTTCTGGACCAAAAATGTCTAAAGACTGATGCATTCATGTGTTGACATTCAGTGCTGCCTGCTATCTATTTTCTCCTCATACTCCAATGACCAAAAACAACAACTCTGATAACCTGGTGCATCTGGGGCATGTAGATGCCATAAGATCTATATCAGTATTCCAAAAGATACAAGTTTGTGAGAAATGTCCAACTTCATATATAAAATCTACCCGGAGATTTTGTATAGAAGACCCTGATTTCTGGTTAGGGCAAGCCAGAATATTTCTAAGAAAACTAAATAATAATTTAGATTATTGCTAAATTACCTTTGTCCAGTGTGTATTTTGTCAGCACATTGAACATTATACAGCAATATACTAGAAACAAGGTGCATTTCAGTCTGCGCCACCAGGAAACAAAACAAAGGATTTAAGATGTCAAGCAAATATCAACAAACAAATATCGAATCCCCACACATTGTACTGTTAACATACAAACAAGGAGCCTGTGGATTTCTTCATTTCCTTTTTTAAAAACATAACAGGGGATTCACTTAGTCTGATTCTGATCTCACTCACTCTTGTGCAAAGGAGGAAGAACTCCACTGAAGTCTTCAGAGTTAAACAACGTAAAGCCAGGTGGAATCTGAATCAAGCCCAGTATGTTGTTGCATCCATCCCTTTGGGAAGGAGACTTTGCTAAGTTTTCAACCACATGCAATAGCATACTTGCCAGCATTCTTCTTAAAGTGATGTTGAGCGACACTACCAAAGTGATGTTGAGCGACATCAGGAAAAGTTGATTTTCTTATGATGTAGCACTGTTTACTGTTATGCACTTTTGGCCAAAGTGCATTAAAAAAACACACCAAAAGACAAAAAAAATTCTGAAGAGTTTAAGTTCTACCCATCAAAGCGTAGTTTACACATTTTTGTCACCAACCTTTCCCACAATAATATGCTCAAATTAAAAGCCTAGTAACAATTTGCATACATTTCTCTTGGGGCTTTTACTCAGAGGACCCCTAGCGGATTTAATAGCCATCATAGATCCCATCCAAGAAAACAAAGTAAATACTTTTAAGATTCCCACTAAAAAAAAATCATACGCATACAAAAAATTATCCCCGTCTCTACAGGGTCTTAGGCTCTGAAACTCCCAGATAGTAAGGAAGCTTTTTATTGTTAAAAGTTATCAACTGTAAAACAAGCTATCATCACGAAGGGATTAAGCATGTTACGTATTTGCTGAAGGATTTTTAAAAAAGATCTTCCATGTGTACATTGTGTTAGGAAAAACTGTCAGAAAGCACAACCATTCGCTGTAAATTTATGTGAATACATTACGGTCCCAATGTAGAAGAGGAATTATTGATATGTATGTTCCCTTCAGAACTGATTCTCAGGAGAGTCATTCCAGATTTAATAATAATCCATATTCTCCTTCAGAAACTGTAAACTAGCTCTTTGATTTCCCTAGCACTGCCATAGATACATGAATCATTAAGATGCTGTAATGACCGTAAGTTCAGTATATCATACACAACCTAGAATATTTAATAAAATAAATTCCAAATAATCAATTCATGAAGAATCAACATTTTCTACACATCTGTAGTAAATGTCTACCTATCAAATCTATCATTAAAGATGGGTGTAAATTATGGCAGCAAAGATTAAAGTAACAGGCACTAGTTTTCTTCTACTGTCATGTAAATACTTAAACATGCAGAAATAATGTGTGTCCTCTTTACTGTAACTATTCCCAGCGGATTTTATTAAATCCGGTGTGTCCACGTGCCTTTCAAAATACTTCATGGTTAATAAATGCCCTTGCTACAGACTTTCTCTTTCCCAAGTTACATGTGCTATTTTAATCCACTTTCCATTTTGCTCTGTTTTAGCTAGTCTGTATTGCTTATTATTTGTTAAGGGGTGACAAGGTTCTCAGCCCTAGCCCGGACACAAATGATAGTGCAGTCCCTGTGCCGCTCACAGGGGGTGCATCTCTTCGGCAAGGACACCAGACAGGCCACTCCCATGCAACAGAGAGAGGTGATGGATAGGACATCTCATCCCAGCAAAGTTGTGGCATGGCCACTGGGCAGAGATATCAAAATGCCAGGATAGTGCAGGAAGGAATCTCAGTTTGCTGTCACATTCTAACCTTCTCCTGCTCCTCCCCGCATCAGTGTGTGGGAGGTGTTCTTTGCCTCTCATTGGCTTGCCTCACTTCAAACCTTCTCTAGGCTTTCCTGAGCAATCTGGCCTCTATGGCTGCCAGGCTCCCTCCTCTCCCCTCCACGCCCCCACAACCGCCCCACTGCCTCCCCCTAGTTCAGGTATATTGAGCTTCCACGATGGTGAGGATCTGACCAATGGTCTTGTTGGGGGGGGGGGGGAGATCAGGACAGAATTCTTCCCCATTGGGTCAAACTGGCAGAGATGTGGTAGGTTTTTCCTTCCTCACAGCATTAGGTGGGCACAGTTATATTAAAGGAGAAAGAACGGCAGTGTAAGTGCTACAGGATAGTAAATATTGGAATGTTCAGTTTGCCGCAACTTGCACTGGTCTCCATGCAGACAGTGGCTTAAAAAGGTCTGGGATTGTGCCTGAAAGGAGAAGGGGAGACTTGAAGTCTTCCAAGACCAAGGGCTCCCTTGGTACCATTTAATCTCCTTATGGGGTGGAGGGGAAGGAGTGGGAGAGGGTTCAGAAGTGAGCTGGGTTCTAGGGACAGGCTGAAGAGGCCCGACCCCAAACTTCTAGTTAAATGGTGGGAACCTTGTAACTCTGCAACGGGCCCAGATGAGTGCCGGCTATGCGAGAAGGGGTGGGCACTCGCACGCCTCCCAGTTGCTAAATTAAAGTTGCAGCCTGCTCCTTAAAATCCATCCCTGTGTCCGTCTTTCATTCCTGCATGTCCTGATCCATCCCAGACCAACTCAAACACGAACAAATGCATGTACTAACACACTCTTCAGCCCTACTTATCTCAAGAGGAGCAGCTGACATGGCAGAGAAGCAGGCACCCTCTGCGATGGAGGGAGCTCTGTCATGAGTTCACTACAGTCCTAAAATACTACACTGTGACAGAAATTAGAATCACAAGAACAAATTGCAAGGATATAACTAGGGAAAAGCTACTTCCCCCACGATGAATCATGACAGACTGCAACCACCCCATCTCTGAGTCAGATTGGGAGGATACGCAAGGGAAAATCAGATGAAAGTTAAGCCAACAGAAGTAGAAAAATAAAAGGAGGTTTAAAAAAAAAACCCTAATAGCAACCACCCAGAATAAGTTCATGCAAAACCTGTCACTTCTTTGGGGTAGAGTTTGAATAGTTTTTGTTTGAAACACAGTGCATGTGTGAGCACGAACATTTGTGTGTGCATATTAGTATCAGATGTCTTTCACCTTCAACTCTATTTTCTTTTCCAAGCTGGTCCTACTCTATTTTGCTGGAATGTATTAAGCAGCCTGACTAAACAATGTGATCCTAATTAGTTTGCAAACTACATAGCACACCTCTGATGGTGAGTAAAACTCATGTAAATTAAAGTGAATTGGATCAGACTACCCTAGAAATAGTTTTTGAGATTAGCGTTGCTTGAATGTGTGATCTTAGAAGTTGCTTCTCCTTTCAGGAATAATTTAGCAATAAATTGTACTGACAATAGCAGTGAACTGAAAGATGTAAAAACAATCTATAGTTTAAGATTGAGTGAGGGACTGTTTTACATACTGCAGAAAAAGCCCATTTGGTCACTTACTAAGAGAAAGGTATTTTGTTCTTAACATGTATTCCCAGCTTCCAAGCTGAAATAATAAATGATGCTATCATCACCAACGTTACACAGCCTCTGTAATGTGTGTGCTGCACAATTGTATCCAAATCCTAAAGACGTCTTCTGTGAATGTTGACAGTGATGTCTCAGAATTTATATAGAAATTAAATACTCTAAAATTTCCATACATGTCCTTGTGGGCTAATCTGTAATAATGTTAAGGGACTGTTATGATAATAATTAAATACAAGTTCTGCATACAAAATTGGAATTCTGCAGCTCTCTCCCCACAAGGGAGTTTCTTACTTAATAAAACTCAAATTAAGTTTAAAAAAAGGAAATCACAAAATTTAACATATTGTAATATATGAAACACATCCAGGGTGGATAATGGTCCACTCTCTATATATGTAGGGTCCCATCAATTCTCAAACTAGCAAGGTCAAACTTGGTTGATACTTTGATGGGAAACCCCCAGTAAGCGTGAGGTGCTGCTGAAAGTGGCCTTGGCAATTCAGTAGTGGCACCCTTCTCTCTCAGTCAGCCTGGTGTTTCGGGGGCACTCCAAAGCTGGAATATCTTTCATGTTACACTGAATTTCTGAACATTTATGACAATTAAAAAATTCCATTGAACTTTTTGTAAGACTTGGGGGTTAATACCATTATCTTGGCAAAATTTCAACTTGGGTAATGACTCTCTGCTTTCTTATATACTTGTCCCTCCCCAGTAGTTTCAACTGAATTTAGTGTTGTTCTTTTATTGTTCTAAACAGCTGTGTAGCGTTGTTGTAAACTGTTAAACAGCTGCTGCCATCAACCCAGAGGTGGCTGCGTTTCAGTAGTGGGTAAAATGGTTACTATATACGCCTTACCTACTTCACAAGTACATTGTTCAGCTAATTAATTACTGGAAAGTGTTTTGAGAGCTCAGATGAAGGGAGCAAAAAAATATTAGCCAACTCTCGCTACACAGAGTTAGCATTTTGTTTCATAGCCATAACTTCCATGCCATTTCAGATACCTATATGTGTACCCAGACGCAAGTGATTTAAGGACAGGAGAAAGTATTAATTCCCAATTACATTTGGAATCAGGAGGGGACATGAGGTTAATATATGGACTAGTAATCTTTGCAGACCTGGGTTCAAATTGGCTAAGGTCACAAATAAAAATGCATTTGGTTGGTTTCCCCAAGTCCCCAGTGGGCTATTAGAAAGCTCACTGCTCAGTTAGACCAATTAAGGCAACTTTGTGAGCTAAGAAAAACTCTGGCAATTCCAGGGTTTCTATTTCTTTTTCCTTGTCGGTTTCTCCATTGACTCTACTTTCATTGTTTTGGGGTTCACAATTTTAAAACAAAAGGAAGCTTGCTCCCTTTGGTGGGTGTCTAAGTTATCCCTTCTAGTTTCCAGATCAACCTGTTAATCAGAGGTACCAGAATGGAAAGTAGCCTCATAGCATGATACAACCAAATGGTCTCAAAGTAGATTTTCAACTTCTGCTACTGTTTAATGTTATTACTGTGTCCTGGACTTCAGCATGGCTCCATCACCAGTTATCGAAGAGATGTGCATCATCGAAAGATCAAGCCCAAGAGAAGTATTTGCCTAGGACCAGGATTTCCACTGAGATTCAGAAATACAGGAATTGTTCTCTTTTGGATGCTGTAGTACTCACCGCATTTCCAGCATCTTTCTCTCCTCTCATTTCCCCCATTCTTTCCTCCCTTTGCCCTTGATCCCATTAGCAGATTAAAAGACAGAAGAATTCCCAATTATTAGGAGACCTCTTCCTGAATTACTATGACCATATGACCTCATTCATTTTAGCAACATTCTACTATGCATTCAGGTGTATATGCAATTTATAGACAGTGAGATAGATTCATGCACAAGGAAAGGCAAACACATTAACTGAACCAACCATCTGTAAATTCAGAGCAGTGTCAGTCGGGAAATATGCTATTACTGTTTCAACACACCACTTATTATTTATTAGTTAAATTTTTTAATTCTGTGAATTGATTAGCAACATATCACCAGGGATCCTAGTTAATTAGAAATTAAAGGAGGACTATGGATTTGGATCTTGAAAAGAGATATTTAGGGAAAGACCAAGTGAACTTCTCACTGTTGGTTTACCCAAAATTTTCTAGAAGATGGTTTAACCAAGAAAGTAATGGGAAGAAACAGTGACCAATGATGCTAACCTAGACAACTTTTTGATTAAGAACCTCGTAGAGTTATTCACCATCACCCTGACATATAAGAAAAGAAATTAAGCAAGTTTATTACATTTTCTAGCTTTACTGAAGTTGCTTTACCTGTATTCTCTATATGCACCAAATTCTCCTCTACTGTGTTAATCAACACCTTGAAAATAAGTAGTTGAGCTAAACTGATTTCAAAAGATTTTTTTTCCCAACCAAAAGCTAAAATGAGCACAGCACAAAGCATGCTGAGGGCATTCAAGAAGTAATTCATAATAAAAATGCACTAAATATAAAACCCTTTTTAAGAATTTGCCTGGTCAGTAATTTCATTGCCCATTTTGTTTCTCCTTTTTGCCTATTAACTGCCATTTTAAAAACTTTACTTGGATACTACCAATGTTCTTGGCTGGCTTCTTTGTAAGTATTTTTCCATCAGCTAGAAGTATGATACCTATTTATCTTCTGGCTGCAAGCAGAGCTGAAATGATCTGGCAGTGCCACGAGGCAGACAGTTATTTCATGCCCTGTTAATTCCTAATGTGGTAACTACAATATCATCCCAACTTTAGAAGGAGCTTTTTAAAATCTGTTATCTAAGTGTCCGAGTAAAGAACATCACTTCCAATTAGAATGAGATCAGAAACAGAAGACCACAACTCCATGCCTGACACAACAAAAGGTGGTGTGAGTTAAACTAGTAATTAATCAAAAACTTTAAGACAATATTTAAATTTTCTGTGAGTAACATTTAGAAGTCACGAAAATGACAATAAACTTAGTCTACAATTCAGACTGAAGGTTGTTACTGAGATTTAAGATTGCGAGCCAAATGACCTAGCAGGCAGCAACAAGACATCATCCTACAAGAGGTTAGTTAGGGAGTGATTCAGGGTGTTTTCAGTGCTTGGGCTGGATGACGTGGGCCTGGGATTATCCTAGAGGTGAGGCACTTCCCATAGCCACTAGAAGATACAGAACACATCACTTGCAAGCTGAGGGTTTGCAAATGATTTTACAGTCCTTTGGAATGAAGATGCTTTTCCAACAACAGGATGGAGTATAGAGTTATGGCCCTGCCACAAAAGAAAGCAAAGGAGAGGGGTTGGATCCAAATGGTTAGTAATCATCTTCATCTCCCTTACTTAGCATGGCCATTGTGTTGTTTTTTGACTACTACACTGGGAAAATATGAACAATGCTTGCTAAAAGTGAGGCTGGTGTGGGAGCCTCAAAGACTCACAAAATTAAGGCCCATCTAACGGCAAAATTATGGCAATATTGATACTTAGCCCTACACACTTAGTAGAGAAGACAGTCCCTCCATTTATTATCCCAGGGCAATACAACCACAGCACCATGTGTCATAACGCTGGAAGCTGCATAGGTCCAATATTTAAATGTTCAGCCCAGCATGCAGGAGCAGTGGCGAAGGCTAATAGGCCTGTATTGAGATAGGTATCTTCTATGGTTAAGGACCCTGTTCTAGATCCTTACTAAAGAACTGATTAGGTCACATCTGCAGTAGTACAAGGTCTAGATTCATCATCCTAGTAGAAAAACTGTTGGCAATTAAATTGGACAGAGGTCAGTGCAGGGCAACAAAAATGATAAGCAAAATAGGAGCAAATACTTTAGAAACACTGGCAAGATTTGGACCATTTAATCTTGAGAAAAAGTATCCTGACAGGAATATTTAAAAATTGCTAAGGGTTATTAAAAATTAAGCATGCCTAATCCATATGATGTTGCTTTACTGAGCAGAATTAAGGAGCACAGGAGGGAACATATATAAGAAGAGTTTATAACCTGACTGCCATGCGTAGTCAGGGTGAATAGTACGTCAAAACACATGCAGCCCAGTGGCATGTATCAAAGGCGGAGGACTCAGATGCCCCTGCAGCACTTCATCCCTTCCGACTGGGCTCCAGATGCTGCACAGCCCTCCCTACAGGATGCAAGGTTTGCACTGGAGCAGGAGACCAGGCAGACCAGATGCATAGTGTTCCCCACAGGAGCTGCCCAAAGAAACAGAGTGCAACCTGCTAAGCCCCTCTGCAGCCTCAGGGCCCTGGAGGAAGCAGAAGCAAGCAGAGGGAATCCTTGTTGCCACAAGAACTCAGCTAAGGAATGCACTTAATCCTCCAGGGTAGGGGCAGGACCTGCAGCCTTTTGCCTCCTTTCTTCTCCACCATGGAATAATGCATGGGAATGTGTGTTCTCTCCCCACCCCACCACCAATGCCATAAGGGGACGATCTGGCCCCAAGAAAGCAGTCAGAGTTCAGGATAACTACTTCCCAGAGGGAGGGAGGAGAGCAGAATGTGGGCCTTACAGAATGATTTGCAGGGCATTCTATTTCCTGCCCCGTGCTCATACTCACACCAACAGGCACCACTCCAAAGTAAACAATACACTTAAGACAACATCTGAACACCTGATGTATATACCAAGTAGTTATATCAGCTGACAGACACTAGCCAGCTTCACACAACTTCTCCGTTCATCTCAATCAAGGCCTTGTGGATTCCAGAGCCACAGAATTTAGCTTAAAAAAGAAAATACCATGGAATCCATCATTTCTGTTATGGAATCCACCATTTTGTTGTAGACCAGTGCCAAATGTTATATTTTCAGTCTCCCTGCTCTGCCTACTGCTCTCCAGCTTTCCCTACGAGTGGGAAAACGCATGTTCCTTGCACTGTTTCTTGGAAGTAGGCACCAGGGGGTAAGGGAGCCAGAACTGGAGTCCAGATTGCAGGCAGAGAGTGAGGGAACCAGAAGTGTACACTGGCAAGCTAGGTGTCTGGAGACCAGATCAACAGTCAAAATGCAGGTAGCCAGGAGATGAACTACCCCTTTTCATGGCACACATGAGGAAGTGTGGGGAGAAGGCAACTGTCAGCCAAGTTACCTAGAAACCACCCAGGAGTCACAGCCTCGGAAGTGAAGATGGTCTAGCTAATGATCCGAGAAGAAAAAAATCCATCCTCAAAAATAATCATTTATGACTATAGATAATAAGACTGTTGGAGTTCCTGCTTGAGCATGAAGAGGAAACATACTGCATCAAAATACCTTCCACAAAAATAAAACTCTGATTTATAGATAAAATATGCCAAAAACAGCTAGCGAATGAATTCCTACAACTAGCACTGTTTGATACGGAACCAGACTTATTTGAAATGATTAATAGAGTTCAACATACAATTACATAAAGCATTACAATAGACTATTGGTATGTCAAACTTAGAAAGAGTATCCTGCATCTGCTGGAAGCCTTAGATAAAATCTATTTAATCATATGAGCCATGGTATTTGCAATGACATTTTTTTTAACATTTGGGATTCCCAAAGTGAATCATGATTAAATGCTTGTAGGTCTAAAGAGTCTTCCATTTTAGTACAAAGTAGGGACCTAAACAACATCCAGCTCCAATTGTGCTGACTCCTTGGAGAAGAATTTTCATCCCTTATGGGTGAAGTTGCTCTTCATTACTGAAGGGATATGAAACATTAGGAACTTGAAAGATTAATTTGATTCTGAATCTGAATCCTTCTCATGGCATCAGACGTCACTCATGGCACAAATAAGACTGTTCTATCTCTGGGCACACTGTGCATACCCTTTATGTTGTTTAATTCCATAAGTTTTCCTTCTCTGAGTACTGATCTATGAAGAGATTATTTCAGTCAGATGTTTTGGCACATTCCTCCAGCTGCCCAATGACATGATTGCCATGACAGATGCTCAGGCTTCATTCTTAACACACGTCCAAATATTTCTATTTTCTTTTCTGGATAACTTTAGAGATAAAGGGTTACTGAACTATCTGATGGATCTTGGCCTTTGTTATTCATAGAATCTAAGGCCAGAAGGGAACATTGTGATCATTTGGTTTGATCTCCTGGATAGCACAGGGCAGAGAACTGCCCCAGGATAATTTCTAGAGCAGATCTTTTAGAAAACATCCAAACTTGATTTAAAAATGATCAGTGATGGAGAATCCACCATGACACTTGGTAAGTTGTTCCAATGGTTAAATACTCTCGCCATTAAAAAGGAGTGCCTTATTTCCAAATAAATTCATTCCATGTAATGCCAAGTATTTTTCTAGTGCATTTGCTTTCTAAGGCTTTTAGGTGTCTGTCTGTATCTTTACTGTCTGCTTTCACAGCCATGTGCTAAGATGGAAATAATATTTGAACGGAAGATTCTGTGATTGATCTTTACGTTGCCGATTTTTGATAACCAAATCTTTAAGCTGGTAAGTGCTGCTGTCACCTTGCCAATTTGTGACGTTATTTCCTTCTGGACATCCCCATTGGCTTGCATGTTACTGTCAACATATGTAAATTAACTAATTTCTTGTCTTCCTTTGCCTTCTAAAGTAATGTTTGGGAAGGGAGTTGCTGGGCCTCTCGCTAGATTTGTTTTTTCCTAACTTTTTTTTGCAGTGCTGCAGTCTTTCAGTCTTCACATGAGCAGTCACTTAAAAAAGCAATATCAGCAGCAAACTCTAAATCTAGTGTACTGTTATATCCGTCTACACTTCTTCTCATAATGAAGTCAATGCCAATACCAACCAGTAGCAGTGCAAAAATGCATTTTTGTATGACACCAGTGTCTACATTGAACTGTACTCTCAAGTCTGCATTTTCTTTAACTGTGAATGCTGCACCTTGATACAAAGCCTTGGTTATATTAATTATTTTTGTTTGCATGCCACTTCAATATGTTCCTCACTCAATCATGATGGAGGCTTTCAAATGATTTCTTAAAAGCTATGAAGTTAATGATAAGTTGTTTTTGCCATTCAATGTTCTCCTCTGTTATTCGTAGGGTGAAAATCTGGTCAACATATGGCCTTCTCAATTGAAATTTACCATGTTCTTCCTTTAACTCTGCCTCAATCACATCCTTTATTCTGCTTAAGATGATACTACAGAAAACTTAACCTATCACTGAAAAAGAGTGCAACATCTCACTAGTTCTTGCAATTGCTTTAGGTCACCTTTCTTTGGTATTTTGACTAGAATGCTATTTTCCTTTGTTCTGGAGGCTTTTCCTGCTCCCATATTTGTTCAAGAGTTCAGTGATTTCATTGATGGTCTCATCATTGCAAGCTTTCAGCACTTCCCTAGTGACATGATCTTCACCTGCAGCTTTCCCAAGTTTTAACTTTTTTACTGAGTCTTTCACTTTTATGTTTGTGATGTGAAATGTTATGAAAACATTTTGCCCACTTCTAGTTGTGTTCTCTAACCGCGGGTGTTTCATTTCTTTGTCAAAGCCAGTGGTTCGCATGGTATTGGTCTTTCCTGTACTTCTTGAAAGTGCTCCATCTGTGGCTCTCTTTTTCTGTTGCTAAAGTCTTTCCTCAGTTATCCTTCACAGATACTTCAGCGGACATAAACTTGCCAGGACTTTGTTGAGCTGATTAAGTGTTTTATTCTCACCTCTTTCAGCAGGCTCTTGAGCTTCTTTGGCATTCCTATCTGTGTATTTCTTTTTGTCTCCTCACACACAGTTTTTTATCCTCTTGTGTGTATATATATATATCGCTCCTTCCTTTCTCTTGACATGTTTTTGAAGAGTTTGTTTTGGCTGGTTTCTTTTCTTTCACATAGTTCCATGTGTCTTCACTTATCCAGACTTTAGGCATCCTTGTCTGGAAACTAGCTACAGTTGTGGAATCTATGATATCAACATACATAAATGGTCAATCTGATTCCTAGTCACTCAGTCTAGGGAATTCCAAATCACTGTAGGGATATCTTTGGATGGTAATATCGTTCCACCAATTATGAGCCCTAATGCCAAGCACATTTCTACCAGTCTTTCACCATTTTGACTTTGAGAACCAAGACCGTGCTTGCCTATTGCTTTGTTTACCCAATATGAAACTTTCCCCTGCTCGTCCATCCAAACTTATCAGCCCTCCAGACCCATAGCAGTGACCTCAGCTCTGCCCTTATCCAAAGTGAGAGATAAAGAGCTCAATCTGTTTAGCTTATCAAAAAGAAGATTGAGAGGTGACTTGATTACAATCTATAAGTACCTTCATGGATAGAAAATACTGGCTACTAAAGAGATCTTTAGTCTATCAGAGAAAGGCAGAACAAGAACCAATGGTCAGAAGCTGAAGCAAGACAAATTCAAATTAAAAATAAGTTATACTTTTTAACAGTGAGGATCATTAACCATTAGAACAAAGTACCAAGGGAATTGTTGATTCCTCAGCTCTTGATCTTTTCAAGTTAAGACCGGGTGCCTTTCTGGAAGCTATTCTCTAGACAAACAAATTATCGTGCTCAAAACAGGTTACCGGGGTGACATTTAATGGTTTGTGATGTAAAGAGGGTCAGACTACATGATTTAAGGGTCCCTTCTGACCTTAAACTCTATGACTATGCAACAGTTGAAGTAGACGCTTTTCGCATAACGTAAATAATCACTGCATCACACTGGGTTTGTTTTAAAAAATGGCTGAAGACAAATTGCTATCTATAGTCATGAGTGTCCTAATCAATGGTCACAGTTATGTAGATGGGATTCCTGGAGACTGTTTTTGATAGTCTGCATTTTAATGTTCATTGTGAAAAACCTGAGCAAAGAGTTTACAGAATTTGTAGTATAGTAACTTTTCTTTGCTCATCGTAATAAAAAATATTGGTATTAGACGTTAAAATTATAGAGCAAAGTTGCATCTCTGGTGTAATATAACAAAACCCATTTTATGCTATTTTAAACATAATAAACTCAATAATATGTGTTGCAAAATGTAATAATGATAAAGTGCCCAGCAGAAACTTCAGTATGGTAGGGCAATCCATTGAACTCAAGTGGTCTTGTAAATTCAGTAGACAGTAAATTCTGCAACACAATACCAGATGTAGAAAAAAATATCTGGGCTCACATTTTCCTTTAGCACATCATTCCTAGAGTACGTCTCAAGGCTAGAGTAAAGCAGGAGGGGATAGTACACTAGGTTGTTGATGATACTCAGCTGTATTTCTGTTTCATCAGACACAGATGGGGCTTTTTTTTAAACTTTCCCAAATTCTGGTCTAAATTGGGATTTGGATGGTAGCAAACTGTTTGTTGCTCAAACTGAATAAAACAGAGGTGGTGCTTGTTAGGGTCCCAATTCAGCAAATTATTTAAGCATGTGCTTATCTTTACACACATGAATACTCCCAATGACATCAACAGAATTACTAAGAAACTTGATGTTAAGCAAATGTTGAAGTGGGGCTCACTGATGTAACAATTAAAGGGAATGTTGCAGGTAATATGCTGCCCATTTTGTTACTAAACTTTATTGCTTCTAGATGACAAGACCACTCTAGTGGTCAAAAGTTCTTTTAATCTGCACTTGACAAAAAGATTGTGACCATTCCTTGCCACAGTACTCTAGACTTTTGTCACCTTTGGATGAGGTTATTGTAATGCACTTCATTTGGGCATCAGTACAGACTTACATTGTTATATGAGCCTAGAGACACTGATTATACATCGCCATCGACCACAATAGGAGTTATAGCCACACAGCTGAGAGCAGCACTGGGTCTATTAGAACAGCCACATGGTTGGTATAAACTGAAAACAAACCAACAATCCCATCAATAATGGTTATTTAAATATATTAATGAAACTCATGAGGCCTCCATCAGGAATGATCTTTCTAGGAAAAGGATGTACACGTAGGCATGCAGGAGCATGTCCACGCACACACGCACAATTCTCTAGTCACTTTCATAGAATGGAGTTTTCCTTGATGCTTGTTAAGCCCTTTCCTCATTTTGGTCTTAAGTATGGAATAAACCTGTCTTTCGTGTTTTGGAGGATTTAATGATGCAAAGCAAATCATTTGTTGTAGAGGATTCACTATTTGGGCAACCAGGGGCATTTCCCCATTTGGCAAAATTAGAAAATAAAATGAGATTTAAATAAATGTATCTTTTCTCCACTTCCCCATTCAAAATATTAATGCAATTGAATAGCTTTTCCTGATGCAAGATTCAAGAGGCGGCTCCAAGGAGTCACTGTGTAGTGCAAATATACATATTCTAGGAGAGAACTTTAAGCTACATCAGCATCAGGACTTTGAACAGCCCAGCAAAGAACAGCAGAGCAATAAGAGGCACTTTCAAAACATGCCTTGAATTAGGGTCCAATCTTGCTCCTACTGAAGTCAATGTAAATTCCACTCCTGTTTTCAATAGGAGGAAGATCAGGTCCTTCGTGTAAAATCAGGGAAAGTTACAGTGCGCTACTTGAAATTCTGAATGACAGTCACCAATGCATCCGACGAAGTGAGCTGTAGCTCACGAAAGCTTATGCTCAAATAAATTGGTTAGTCTCTAAGGTGCCACAAGTCCTCCTTTTCTTTTTGCGGATACAGACTAACACGGCTGCTACTCTGAAACCAGTCACCAAGTAGTAAGTGCATATTAATCATATACATGTGAAGGCACTGAATGCTTACCCATTTTTAAGAGAGATAAGACTTGCAAATGATTAGCAACCCATGCTTGAGATGTTTACATGCCTTTGTAACTAACTGCTGCAGAAAAGCATACACCTTGCAAAAAACATTTTTCAACACTTCAATATCTTCACCAACACTCTGACTCCTTAACTATAGAGTGGGCAATATTCTGATGAAGTGAAGCCACATTTAGATTTTACTACAATACTGATTTTTAGGGGGAAAACAGGAATTCAGCAAATACAAATATAATATTTACAACTTTACATTAACAAGAGGAATTAATGGAAGCACTGCCCTTTCACTGCTCCTTCTGCTGAAAGACAAACCCTTTGTTCTCCTACCTCCACTCCCTGGACCTTCAGTTTCATATGATCCTCTCTGGTGGTTTTCCCATCTTTCCTCTTTTTCCAGCAATATCCATCTTTCCTGTATTTCACCTTCTTCCTGTTGTACAGTATCATAGAACCATTCTGTGGTCTGAAAACAAGAAACAGATGAATTACATAAAGAAACACACTAGAAAAATTTATGATGAAAGATATTTAGACTACAAAGTCTCTACAGAAAAGCAATATTCTACATTTGACTTAACATAATTTTTCACCTTTGATTGCTGCTCACCAGATTAACTATGTTTTATGGTCTGCAAAAATTTACTTGGGATTTTGTACCTAATGAATTAAATGTGTCAATGAGAGTTATAAAAAAAGATCCCGTCAGTACTATCCACTGTCTGACCATGATATATTACCCGTAGGCTGAGCTATGCTCTAAAAATAGAAGAAAAAGAAGGTGAAAGAGAAAGGATGCTGGTTATTTTATGGTACGCAGTCTCTATTTTTAAAAGAATGTCTACCACATCTTTTAATCCATCAACCAGGATTAGGTAATAAGTAGGTTTAACAGCAGTTGAATGAATATGTTAGCAAAAAATAAATAGAAAAGGCATTCATTTATACCAGAATACATGGTATTCATTGCACATACTTTATATCAATGTTAGACCTAAAATAGCTCTTTCATTTTTGTTCATCATCTTAACTTCAAAACTACCTGAACACATTTTCCACTTAGGAATCATCTATTGAAGTTTTGGGATATCAATAGCTAAGCATAACTATGTGTCCAATATACAGTCATTATTATCTTTTTGGTACACTACAATATTTCGTTGAAATGTTTCATCATATGCTAAACTGATATAGCAGAAACGCCATTTTTCTGTAACAAAAAAAATCACTAAAAAGACACCATGCATCACATGCAGACATCAGTAATGTAGATGGTTGCAAAAATTTACAGTGGTACATTAGTCACAGTAATTTGGCTTTGGAATACCAAGAACAGAAAGAAATACAACAACATTAGCAGCAGCACCAGCAATAAACAACTTTCATCGAAAAGCTTTCGCTGGCGACATTTGATAAAGTAAAACTCCTGAACTTGTATAAACAAAACAAATTAACATACAGAAACCTTTGAGGAAAAATCTACACAATATACTTCACACCAATTTTTACAGAATTCAATTTTAAAAAACATATTTCCGTCTGGGCACCTGTATTTTCAGAAGGAGCAAAGAATTATTTGGAACTAACAAATGCTACTAAACATTTTCAGTGCCAGCAGAGAATTTCAATATAGCTCCCAGCCAAGAAAACTCTTTAAACAAGCCAAATTAAGTGGTCTGTTTCATACAATATTGGCTTGTGGTTTCAAAGCCACACCAGAGGTGAAAAAAGCAATACTTAGACCAGCTGGAAAAACAGCTTCCCCTCCCCCCTACTTTTATGCTTCAAACATAGCCATTCCAACAAGATAAAAGAGAAGAATATCATCTTATCCAGATTTTCACACTCCATTTTCTGTAAAAATGCAGAGCGTCACTATTTGAAAGTGGTTACATGTAATGAATGTTTTATTACATAGGAATAATACAGTAACAAACAGTAACTGTTGTAAATAGGGTTAATAGTAATTCACACCAATACTGGACTAAATACTCAGTTAAGCTCACGTCATCATTGTACACCATCTGTTACTGACATGTTTCCTCTGAGCCATACCCCAGCTGAAATGATCTAGACTAAGCTAATATCCTTGTTTTTACTGCATGTCAAAACAAAGCGCACAAACAATGTGGAGAGACTGCAACAAAACAACATACCTGTTCTCTGCTTCTGCACTTGGGCATCACCTTCATGTATATAGGTAAAGTGATGTTCATTCTGAAATACTACCTAATGTGCCTTCCATCTCTTTCCCTAAATAGCGCCCTGCAAGGTTTGCAGAATCATACCCACCATATGGAACACAACGAACATGGACAAGAAACTACTTCAAATCTCTTTCACCATGAAGATGAACCTACCCTATCCAAGCAACCTGACTGAATTCTATTTATAAATACAGAGAAGACACACCCTAGCAGCCAGCTTCCTGTCACTTTTAAGACAAACAATAATATCCATCATATTGGCATTTCTTCTGCGAGGCCTATATACACTAGCCCAAATTCTATCACCACCTCATTTTCAAAAAGGGAGTGGGGAACATGACTTCCTTTGTGCCTTGTATTGGGCCAAGCTACTGTAAGCACCTGAATAAAACACAGGGTCTTGTACAGCCTCAGTGCACAATTCTCCAAATGCAAAGTTGCTAGGATCTGAAGTGGCTGTTCCAGAGTCTGGGCTGTGAGTAATTAATACTATGGAAACCCAGAAGAGTTCAAAACCTAAGAAAACCAAAACAAAAGAGCAGGAGGAGAGATGGTTATAGTCTCAGATATACATGTGCAAACCCTAAGTGCCAACTATTCTCATCTGCCCCAAGATGTCATTAATTAGCTGATTTTAAGCATCTCAACAGAGATGGGTCTAGAGGAGAGGTTTGAAGGAGGAGAGAGCAAGGAGCCCTATAGATCAGTTCAGGGAGGGATGTTCCATGTGGACAGGGCAGAATGGAAGGAGGTGCGGAGAGAGTGACACAATAAGAGACAAGAAGAGAAGTAAAAAGAGGCAGATTTGTGAATGGCCCTGAAGGTGAAAACAAAAAACTCGAACGTGATGCAGTGAAACAGTTGGACCCAGTGGAAGGATTCAAAGAGGTGGTGATATGGTCAGAGCAGTGAACAAGGAAGGCAAAGCACAGAGCTAGCTCTTGCATGGACTGGAGAGTGGGAATAGGGAAGCCAGAGAGGCAGCAGTTTTAGTTATCAAGATCAGAGATGAAGAAGGCCTGGATGAGAATTTTGGTGATCTGGATAGGAAGAGGAGGATGAACCTTAGAGATTTGTATTGATTTTGTATTCTGTGTTTACGGTGCATGAATACACAGGATTTTTCATTTAAAATACAACAAAATATTAATTGTATTCTTAACAAAAGATACCTGAGTGCTTTCCAAGGCCAATGAAACAGCAAAAGAAATATAAAAGAAAGGAGCCCAATGATAGCTTAGCCACTACTATGGATACCAGCAGCTGGCAGGTACATAGCCCTTTTCCTCTGAGCATCTCTTCGCACTCTTCATATATGCTACAGGGCCATTTTCATACCTACAATATTTTTTCACCATCAGCTTTCTAGCAGAGTGTCTCAGGCATCTTGTAATAAGATCTCGTCTGAGCAGAATAATGTCAAATGTTTTACGCTCCTTCCTGCTAATCTTACTGTGCAGCAGGATAACTGCTACCTGTTTCCACTCCTAAGTGTCTGAGACAGAGCTGGATGTCATCAGGAAGTTTATACCCCAACTATCTCTCAGCTGAAGGGCTTTATGAACATTTTGATATAAGCAATAAAAAATTTATTTCCTCTCTCTACCAATTATAATTAACTGGATTAAATCAGGCATCGTTCTCAAGACCACACCTACCACTTTTTGAGTGTATTGGAACTAAGGATTCTTAAAGTTGATTCCATTCTCTATTGCTATACAACCTTCTGAAAAATTAATCTTTTAGCGTCAATGAAACAGTCTTGATTTGACAGAGCTGCAGATAGTGCTGGATTAATTCAGTAAAGATATTACATATGTTGTTAGTGTTTATTCTACAAAGTTCTAGTAATTTCACGTCAACTCAAACTCTCTTCAAAACCTCAAAGACTGGTGTTTGTCATACCTGCTGAAGTATGCCTCATGGCTCACAAATCACCACCTTTTTAGGGCAGGTTGTGAAGAAAAGTAGTGATGGGGCAGCTCCAGTCACCTCTGGAGTCCATAAAGCTCCTCAATCCTGATCAGTTTGGTTTCAGCACTTAGATACTATGTGAAATAGGAAAACCTATGCAAGACAGATTTAGCCTAGGATTTGCATGGAGATGGTATCGATACCTTTGAGTGATGATTTACTTCTAGTGATGGATGTCAAAAGGTGTCACAGTGGTTTCTGATACCTTTGACTGGAATAGCAGCAAAGAGTCCTGGGGCACCTTATAGACTTATGCTCCAATAAGTCTGTTAGTCTATAAGGTGCCACAGGACTCTTTGCTGCTTTTACAGATCCAGACTAACTCGGCTACCCCCTCTGACATTTGACTGGAATGTTACATTAGTGGGGATGGGGTGGCTCTGCAAGGGTTCTGCTCTTTCCTCACTCAGATTTCATAGGGTGACATTGAGTAATTTCTCTTCTTCCCTGATAATGCTTGAATACGTGGCTGTCAGGGGGTTCAGTCCCACCACCCCTTCTGTTCACTGGGCATGCAAGTCTTTGGGTGAGTGTGACGAATTATGATTAAGGCTAAGATTCTGTCATGTTTATTTTTAGTAAAAGTCACGGACAGGTCATGGGCAATAAACAAATATTCACAGAAGCTGTGACCTGTCCATGACTTTTGCTGTTGCGGTTCTATGGTTTCCCCCGCCACCGTGGTGGCTGGGAACTGTGGGGTTCCCCCTCTGCCAGCAGCAGCTGGAAGCTGCAGGGTGACCATCTTTCCCAAAGAGAAAACAGGACATCTCCAGCTTCCGCCTCCCCCCATGCGACGTTGTCGTCGGAACCTTGCAGGGGGCCCCCCCCATCACCTGAACCCTGCCAGGGCCCCACTTGCTGCCAGCTCGAGTCCTGCAGCCCCAGGGAATGAAGCAGAGAATGTCATGGAGGTCTCTGGAAGTCACTGATTTCCATAAATGTAGCCTTAATTATGATCTTTAATGTGCATACGACAATTCTATTATTCTTTTTCATCAGCCCAGATGTTTCTGTTTACGTGCTTTCTCAGATTATCACTAGCACTATCAATATGGTCTTAGTTTCTTTATGGTTTTGTTTGATTGGATATGCTGAATTGATGAAGGGTGAGACACTGAGTCATTTTGAAAAAAGAAAAGGAGTACTTGTGGCACCTTAGAGACTAACAAACGAGTCATTTTGACTTTGTCTGATTTTGTTACAGCTACTTTTGTCACAAGGAACTACACGAAACACTAAATATAGAAATCAATCATGAAAAGTTCTATACACCCACTTGATTGGGCTGAGTAATTTTTTGATGGGTGATTAGAATATCATTCATTTTCTCATTACCATCATCATTACAGCATGAGTGGGTGTCCAGATTGTGTACCTGGCCTAGTACAATTTCATGATGATTTTGCAAGGCTGAAATAAACACAAACAACTTTCCTTCTATTACAGAGCACGGAACAGAGTAAGATGTCATTGGACAACACATAGCTAAAATGGTTTGGTTAAAAGTCTAGTAAGTTACAACCTTCTGTTCCTGTTTTCTCTATTTTAAAAAAAAAAAAAAAGCCTGTTACAAATCTTGGGAAAGTCTCTGACTTTGATAGCAGTGTTTCAAGTTGGTTTAATGCCTATAGAAACCAGCTGTTTCTTGGATATCTTCATAAAAATGAGGAACAATTTTAACCTGATATAAATTGTTCCTATATTTCTCTCTTGTTGCAAGAAAAAGTAGAGAAGGTAGGTCTTCGGTGCTTATCTCTGTCTCACACAAACACAGCCACGAGTAATAAATTGATGATTACAGCAAGGCTGAAGAGATCAAGATCCGATACAAATCCTCAGAATGCACATTTGGTATATTACAAAACCCAATCTCATCAAAAGGCTTTGCGTGTATACTTACATTCAGGAACACCACTCAGACTTTTACAGGATATTCAAGATTGCAGGAGGAAGGAAGTTGCAGACCTGAACTTAGATTCTTCTGTGATCACAGGTTCTTACTGGACGATTCTAGTTTATGTTTATAGGAGGGTTTGCAAGGGAAACAAATTAAACCTGTGCTGCATTTGGTCAGCTGTGAAAAAGCAATTTTGCTTTTTTTTTATTCTTCACCTGGAACCACGGCAATAATAAGTAGGACTAGATAGAAACACCAATTTACTTTATTTGATTAGCTCCTAGTTTGCAGCTCCACAGCCATCTTCATATCATTAAAATAAGTCTATACTGGAAATAATAAAATAGTATTTTAATATTATTGCATAATGGAAAGAATACGAACCAAAATAATTGATAAATATTGCAAGGTCTAGCTCCTTTTGCACTTTTACTGCTGATATATGGTCAGGCTAATTAAAAGAATACTGGGAACATATTTGTTATGTTTCACATGTAAGTGATTTTCAGTATTTTAAAAACAACAATTCATAGTTCTCCTAATAATTACTCAATTACTATATTTACAGAAAACCAGTACCTCAAAAATTACTTTTTGCTTTTAACTATGCGTGTACTATATTTGTGCCAGCTTCCCATCAATAGAAAGCATCATAGTTATTAAAAGTAGGTAATATTTCTTTGCCTGTGCATTTTAATATTTAGAACTGAAATTTATTCACTAATGTCTGATAAACCAAATATATCTCCTTGTTATCTCCTTGATAATTCTGACCCATAGACCAAGCTATAGCTGAGCATGTAATTAGCTGACTATATAAGCAGCTGTGACAGAAGGTCTGTCAAATTTTGAAATCTTGGAGTCTAATTATTTTTTTAAGTGGAAATTTTATTCACATGTTCTAGTTACATCAAATGGCTCTTAAAGGGATATATTTATATGAACATACACACCTGAGCATGTTTAAGCAAATATTGGTATGCCTTGTACCTGAGTTTCCTCTACACAAGGAGGTCTGATGGATTCTGAGAGCTTGGGGAGGGTAAGTCAGGGGAGGGATCGGATCGCTACCCCTGCTCGGATCGCTACCCCTTCCTGCTTCTTCACATGGGCACCAATGATACTGCCAAGAATGACCTTGAGTGGATCACTGCGGACTACGTGGCTCTGGGAAGAAGGATAAAGGAGTTTGAGGCGCAAGTGGTGTTCTCGTCCATCCTCCCCATGGAAGGAAAAGGCTGGGGTAGGGACCGTCGAATTGTGGAAGTCAACGAATGGCTACACAGGTGGTGTCGGAGAGAAGGCTTTGGATTCTTTGACCATGGGATGGTGTTCCATGAAGGAGGAGTGCTGGGCAGAGATGGGCTCCACCTAACGAAGAGAGGGAAGAGCATCTTTGAGAGCAGGCTGGCTAACCTAGTGAGGAGGGCTTTAAACTAGGTTCACCGGGGGAAGGAGACCAAAGCCCTGAGGTAAGTGGGCAAGCAGGATACTGGGAGGAAGGACAGGCAGGAATGTCTGTGAGGGGAGGGCTCCTACCTCATACTGAGAATGAGGGGCGATCAGCAGGTTATCTCAAGTGCCTATATACAAATGCACAAAGCCTTGGAAACAAGCAGGGAGAACTGGAGGTCCTGGTGAAGGCAAGGAATTATGACACGATTGGAATAACAGAGACTTGGTGGGATAACTCACATGACTGGACTACTGTCATGGATGGTTATAAACTGTTCAGGAAGGACAGGCAGGGCAGAAAAGGTGGGGGAGTTGCATTGTATGTAAGGGAGCAGTATGACTGCTCAGAGCTCCGGTACGAAACTGCAGAAAAACCTGAGTGTCTCTGGATTAAGTTTAGACGTGTGAGCAACAAGAGTAATGTAGTGGTGGGAGTCTGCTATAGACCACCGGACCAGGGGGATGAGGTGGATGAGGCTTTCTTCCGGCAACTCGCAGAAGCTACTAGATCGCACGCCCTGGTTCTCATGGGCGACTTTAATCATCCTGATATCTGCTGGGAGAGCAATACAGCGGTGCACAGACAATCCAGGAAGTTTTTGGAAAATGTAGGGGACAATTTCCTGGTGCAAGTGCTGGAGGAGCCAACTAGGGGGAGAGCTTTTCTTGACCTGCTGCTCACAAACCGGGAAGAATTAGTAGGGGAAGCAAAAGTGGATGGGAATCTGGGAGGCACTGACTATGAGTTGGTCGAGTTCAGGATCCTGACACAGGGGAGGAAGGTAAGCAGGAGAATATGGACCCTGGACTTCAGGAAAGCAGACTTCGACTCCCTCAGGGAACTGATGGGTAGGATCCCCTGGGGGAATAACGTGAGGGGGAAAGGAGTCCAGGAGAGCTGGCTGTATTTCAAAGAATTCCTATTGAGGTTACACGGACAAACCATCCCGATGTGTCGAAAGAATAGTAAATATGGCAGGCGACCAGCTTGGCTTAACAGGGAAATCCCTGCGGATCTTAAACATAAAAAAGAAGCTTACAAGATGTGGAAGATCGGACAAACGACCAGGGAAGAGTATAAAAATGTTGCTTGGGCATGTAGGAATGAAATCAGGAGGGCCAAATCGCACCTGGAGCTGCAACTAGCAAGAGATGGCAAGAGTAACAAGAAGGGTTTCTTCAGGTATGTTGGCAACAAGAAGAAAGCCAAGGAAAATGTAGGCCCCTTACTGAATGAGGGAGGCAACCTAGTGTCAGAGGATGTGGAAAAAGCTAAGGTACTCAATGCTTTTTTTGCCTCTGTCTTCACGAACAAGGTCAGCTCCCAGACTGCTGCGCTGGGCAACATAGCATGGGGAGTAGGTGGCCAGCCCTCTGTGGAGAAAGAAGTGGTTCGGGACTATTTAGAAAAGCTGGACATGCACAAGTCCATGGGGCCGGATGCGTTGCATCTCAGAGTGCTAGAGGAGTTGGCGGCTGTGAGTGCAGAGCCATGGGCCATTATCTTTGAAAACTCATGGCGATTGGGGGAAGTCCTGGACGACTGGAAAAAGGCTAATGTAGTGCCCATCTTTAAAAAAGGGAAGAAGGAGGATCCTGGGAACTACAGGCCAGTCAGCCTCACCTCAGTCCCTGGAAAAATCATGGAGCAGGTCCTCAAAGAATCAATCCTGAAGCACTTACACGAGAGGAAAGTGATCAGGAACAGTCAGCATGGATTCACCAAGGGAAGGTCATGCCTGACTAATCTAATCACCTTCTATGATGAGATTACTGGTTCTGTGGATGAAGGGAAAGCAGTGATGTATTGTTTCTTGACTTTAGCAAAGCTTTTGACATGGTCTCCCACAGTATTCTTGTCAGCAAGTTCAAGAAGTATGGGCTGGATGAATGGACTATAAGGTAGATAGAAAGCTGGCTAGATTGTCGGGCTCAACGCGTAGTGATCAATGGCTCCATGACTAGTTGGCAGCCGGTATCAAGTGGAGTGCCCCAAGGGTCGGTCCTGGGGCCGGTTTTGTTCAATATCTTTATAAATGATCTGGAGAATGGTGTGGATTGCACTCTCAGCAAATTTGCGGATGATACTAAACTAGGAGGAGTGGTAGATACGGTGGCAGGTAGGGATAGGATACAGAGGGACCTAGACAAATTGGAGGATTGGGCCAAAAGAAATCTGATGAGGTTCAACAAGGACAAGTACAGAGTCCTGCACTTAGTACGGAAGAATCCAATGCACCGCTACAGACTAGGGATCGAATGGCTAGGAAGCAGTTCTGCGGAAAAGGACCTAGGGGTGACAGTGGACAAGAAGCTGGATATGAGTCAACAGTGTGCCCTTGTTGCCAAGAAGGCCAATGGTATTTTGGGATGTATAAGTAGGGGCATTGCCAGCGGATCGAGGGACATGATCGTTCCCCTCTATTCGACATTGGTGAGGCCTCATCTGGAGTACTGTGTCCAGTTTTGGGCCCCACACTACAAGAAGGATGTGGATAAACTGGAGAGAGTCCAGCGAAGGGCAACAAAAATGATTAGGGGTCTGGAATACATGACTTATGAGGAGAGGCTGAGGGAATTGGGATTGTTTAGTCTGCAGAAGAGAAGAATGAGGGGGGGATTTGATAGCTGCTTCAACTACCTGAGAGGTGGTTCCAAAGAGGATGGATCTAGACTATTCTCAGTGGTAGAAGAGGACAGGACAAGGAGTAATGGTCTCAAGTTGCAGTAGGGGAGGTGTAGGTTGGATATTAGGAAAAACTTTTTCACTAAGAGGGTGGTGAAACACTGGAATGCGTTGCCTAGGGAGGTGGTGGAATCTCCTTCCTTGGAAGTTTTTAAGGTCAGGCTTGACAAAGCCCTGGCTGGGATGATTTAGGCGGGGATCGGTCCTGCTTTGAGCAGGGGGTTGGACTAGATGACCTCCTGAGGTCCCTTCCAACCCTGATATTCTATGATTCTAGGGCAGGGTCTGGAGGAGCCCAAGGCCGGTGGAGTCTCAGAGCCTAAAGGGGGAAAGTGGGGGACAGTGGGAAGGCAGTAGGAACCTTAGGCCTGTGGGGAGCTCTGGGAGCCTGAGGTGGGGAGAGGCAGTGGGAGTGCAAAGCCTGTGGGGGCCCTGGGAGACTGGAACACCACCCCGCCCATCATTTCTTTACTAGCCACAGTCCCCTTCCCTCCTGAGGGGTCTACAGAGCCTAGAGTCAGCAGAGGTGGGGGAGGCAGACCAGCACTCCCCAGAGGCCAGCAGCAGGAATTGCGCCTGCTGCTCAGGGCCCAGGCAATGTGAGGGAAGGGGTGATTCATAGAGATTTAGGTCAGAAGGAACCATTATGATCATCTAGTCCGACCTCCTGCACAACGCAGGCCACAGAATTTCACCCACCACTCCTGCAAAAAAACCTCACACCTATATCTGTGCTATTGAAGTCCTCAAATCGTGGTTTAAAGACTTCAAGGAGCAGAGAATCCTCCAGCAAGTGACCCCATGCTACAGAGGAAGGCGAAAAACCTCCAGGGCCTCTTCCAATCTGCCCTGGAGGACAATTCCTTCCCGACCCCAAATATGTTGATGCGACAGAGCAGACAGGTTTGTGCAGCCCATGAGATGCAGGCCCCCAGGCTGCTCTGATGATGCTGAGCTGAGGCCTACCGTGCTGCGTGGGGCCTGTTTAATACTGTCCAAAGGGCCTGCTGCCAAGTGAGGTTAATGGAAAAGTGGTTTCTGTTTCCACATGTATTTATCCTTTAAGGTCCCTTACTCCTCTGCAGGGTTGACCTGGAATATTGCACTGGCAGCCAAGCAAATCTTCCCCACACTCTCGCTACAGCGCTCACCATTTCTCCCACTAGGAAATGGACTCCGGGCTGAAATTTGAAATACAAAGCAGAGCCTCCTAGGTTTGAGGATCTGTTGGGGAGAGGAAGGCTGGTACATGTTCAGAGAGGGAAACAGGGAGTGTGGAAAAAGGAAAATATTTTTAAGCAAATATCTGCAATCTGTTGTGTAAATATAGACTGTAAGTTTATTTCCAAGTACCTACTGTCATGTGCAATCTTGAATTTTCACGAACATGTCTGTCTAGAGCAGTGGTTTTCAACCTTTTTCATTTGCGGACCCCTACAAAATTTCAACTGGAGGTGGGGCCCCTCTGGAAATTTGAGACGTAGTCTGCAGATCCACAGGCATCTGAGGACCACAGGTTGAAAACCACTGTTCTATGATAATGACAACCTTTCGCAGACCCCTTAGACATAGTTGTAAACCACTGGTCAAGAAGGCAGAAAATAGGGAGACAGGAATTATTATAACTACATAAAATACAAGAGTCCAGATAGAATTTTTATAACATATTTAAAGAAATAGGTTGCCTACATTTGTTGGGAATTAATTATGCATTATTGATTGTTAATATTAGTTATTAACTATATATTACTTAATATCAGATGTCATTCTTCCTAATGTACACTTAATAAAAAGAAAAGATGGGAGACTCTCCCCTCTGGAGTGGGTCATTAATCAAACGCAGGCCAGCAGAAAGCCCTGTTTTCTTTTTTTCCATCCTACTGTCATGCACACTGAATACATTTATCAACCAGAGATACAAAAGGACAGTGGTGAATAAAGTAATTTAATTGTATCCCTTCAAGTGGAGAGGCACTGGAAACTGACCCTGACGGTATGCAAATACTGAAAGCATGTGTGATGTGAAACAAAAATTATCTATAATTACTACAGCTGTGCTGCCCAGAGCAATGCCGATAATACAGGGCTGCTGATTTTTCATCGAATAGAATGTTTTTCAGGCGCTCACAATGTGGTAGCTGGCCCTTGTATTGGGCTTAAATCTAGCACACAGGTGTTCTCAGCCCACAAAGTCCGTCTTTTTTTATAAATAATTATGATCGCTGGATGGAACATCCTAGCAGTGTTTGTCTGTAACACCACATCCTCTTAGCAGGTTACTAGGGAAAATATACGTGTAAATGGGGTCTGCTGGCTCGCACAGACTGTTTACTCATTATTTGAGCTGACTGAAAAATCTGAACTTTTTGTCCCAAATGAAACAAAAAAAAAAATCTTCATTTCCTATGAAATTACAGGTTTCAGAGTAGCAGCCGTGTTAGTCTGTATTTGCAAAAAGAAAAGGAGGACTTGTGCCATCTTAGAGACTAACAAATTTATTTGAGCATAAGTTTTCGTGAGCTACAGCTCACTTCATCGGATGCATTCAGTGGAAAATACAGTGGGGAGATTTATATACATAGAGAACATGAAACAATGGGTGTTACCATACACACTAACGACAGTGATCACTTAAGGTGAGATATTACCAGCAGGAGAGCGGGGGAACCTTTTGTAGGGATAATCAAGGTGGGCCATTTCCAGCAGTTGACAAGAACATCTGAGGAACAGTGGAGGGTGGGGGGTGGAATAAACATGGGGAAATAGTTTTACTTTGTGTAATGACCCATCCACTCCCAGTCTCTATTCAAGCCTCAGTTAATTGTATCCAGTTTGCAAATTAATTCCATTTCAGCTGTCTCTCGTTGGAGTCTGTTTTTCAAGTTTTTTTGTTGAAGAATTGCCACTTTTAGGTCTGTAATCGAGTGACCAGAGACTGAAGTGTTCTCCAACTGGTTTTTGAATGTTATAATTCTTGACATCTGATTTGTGTCCATTTGTGCTTTTACGAAGAGACTGTCCAGTTTGACCAATGTACATGGCAGAGAGGCATTGCTGGCACATGATGGCATATATCACATTGGCAGATGTGCAGGTGAACAAGCCTCTGATAGTGTGGCTGATGTGATTAGGCCCTATGATGGTGCCCCTGAATAGATATGTGGACACAGTTGGCAACGGGCTTTGTTACAAGGATAGGTTCCTGGGTTAGTGGTTCTGTTGTGTGGTTGCTGGTGAGTATTTGCTTCAGGTTGGGGGGCTGTCTGTAGGCAAGGACTGGCCTGTCTCCCAAGATCTGTGAGAGTGATGGGTCGTCCTTCAGGATAGGTTGTAGATCCTTGATGATGCATTGGAGAGGTTTTAGTTGGGGGCTGAAGGTGACGGCTTAGTGGCGTTCTGTTATTTTCTTTGTTGGGCCTGTCCTGGAGTAGGTGACTTCTGGGTACTCTTCTGGCTCTGTCAATCTGTTTCTTCACTTCACCAGGTGGGTAATGTAGTTGTAAGAATGCTTGATAGAGATCTTGTAGGTGTTTGTCTCTGTCTGAGGGGTTGGAGCAAATGTGGTTGTATCGTAGAGGTAGGAATAGCCGTCAGTAGCTTTCCGGTATAGGGTGGTGTTTATGTGACCATCGCTTATTAGCACTGTAGTGTCCAGGAAGTGGATCTCTTATGTGGACTGGTCCAGGCTGAGATTGATGGTGGGATGGATATTGTTGAAATCATGGTGGAATTCCTCAAGGGCTTCTTTGCCATGGGTCCAGATGATGAAGATGTCATCAATTAGCACAAGCAGAGTAGGGGCATTAGGGGACGAGAGCTGAGGAAGCGTTGTTCTAAGTCAGCCATAAAAATGTTGGCATACTGTGGGGCCATGCGGGTACCCATAGCAGTGCCGCTGATTTGAAGGTATACATTGTCCCCAAATGTGAAATAGTTATGGGTGAGGACAAAGTCACAAAGTTCAGCCACCACGTTTGCTGTGACATTATCGGGGATATGGTTCCTGACTGCTTGTAGTCCATCTTTGTATGGAATGTTGGTGTAGAGGGCTTCTACATCCATAGTGGCCAGGATGGTGTTATCAGGAAGATCACCGATGGATTGTAGTTTCCCCAGGAAGTCAGTGGTGTCTCTAAGACAGCTGGGACTGCTGGTAGCGTAGGGCCTGAGGAGGGAATCTACATAGCCAGACAATCCTGCTGTCAGGGTGCCAATGCCTGAGATGATGGGGCGCCCAGGATTTCCAGGTTTATGGATCTTGGATAGCAGATAGGATACCCCAGGTCGGGGTTCCAGGGGTGTGTCTGTGCGGATTTGATCTTATGCTTTTTCAGGGAGTTTCTTGAGCAAATGGTGTCGTTTCTTTTGGTAACCCTCAGTGGGATCAGAGGGTAATGGCTTGTAGAAAGTGGTGTTGGAGAGCTGCCGAGCAGCCTCTTGTTCATATTCCGACCTATTCATGATGACAACAGCAACTCCTTTGTCTGCCTTTTTGATTATGATGTCAGAGTTGTTTCTGAGGCTGTGGATGGCATTGTGTTCTGCACGGCTGAGGTTATGGGCAAGCGATGCTGCTTTTCCACAATTTCAGCCCGTGGACATCGGCGGAAGCACTCTATATAGAAGTCCAGTCTGTTGTTTTGACCTTCAGGAGTAGTCCACCCAGAATCCTCCTTTTTGTAGTCTTGGTAGGAAGGTCTCTGTGGGTTAGTATGTTGTTCAGAGGTGTGTTGGAAATATTCCTTGAGTTGGAGACCCTAACCCACCCCCCACCCCCACTATTCCTCAGACAGTCTTGTCAACTGCTGGAAATGGCCCACCTTGATTATCGCTACAAAAGGTTTTTTGCCCCCCGCTCTCCTTCTGGTAATATCTGACCTTAAGTGATCACTCTCGTTACAGTGTGTATGGTAACACCCATTGTTTCATGTTCTCTATGTATATAAATCTCCCCACTGTATTTTCCACTGAATGCATCCGATGGAGTGAGCTATAGCTCACGAAAGCTTATGCTCAGATAAATTTGCTCATCTCTAAGGTGCCACAAGTACTCCTTTTCTTTTTATGAAATTACAGTATCAATGCCTATCTTATTGCCTGTGATGGATATGCCGTAATAGACAGTGATATAAAAATATGGGATGAAATCCTGGTGCCACTGACATTAATGGGAGTTTTCCCATTGTGTTCAATGGAGCACGGATTTTATCCCATTAAAAAGGAAAGATGAATATATAAGAAAAGGAAGGAATCCAAGATGGCTGCAATGTACTATCTAACAAAGCTGACAATCATTCAGTGCCATTAACAGCACAGTTAGAAAGCAAACAGATTGCTAAATTTTTCTTGGACATTTTATACCTAGGCACAACAGACTAAAAGGCAGGAGCAGTCAGTTCTGAGATTCTTTAGTGTGCTTCAGTCAGACCTTTCCCCTTATCTTAAATGAATGAGAAAATGCACCAGAGATAGTTTCAGAAGGAAACCGTTACTGTGTAACACAAGTTTCACATTATATATTCGGAAAAAACTTTGTGTCCATGAAATGACAATTCATCCTTACAACAGCTCCTGACTTGTCATAGTCGAATAATTTCTTAATAATCTAATACAAATATAAACAAAAATTAATCTGTCATCTCTTAGCAAAGAGGATTAACCATATCAAATGGTGTTCTGCAGGTGATAAATGCAGTGATGAACTAACAACTGGTGAAGAGAACAATCCCATGTGTTCTGATGGAGAGTTTCACACTCAGCAAAAATCTTTTAGAAGATTTTGTTTTGTTTATGATATATAAATGGTATAAAGGAATAGTACAGGAACAATAATGCAGAAACTTCATAAATGGCACTTCTATTTATTTTCACTGAGCAACACCACAGATGTGCACAATGCTTTACATAAACACTGGAGTCCCTAGATTCAAAAACATCCCACTCCTGCAATCAGATCTACTACTATGGACCCTTGCCTAAGTGCAGAGCCCCACTGGATGGCCTTGCCATCCAGTCCCACTAAGTCAGCTGCCATTCAAAGGGGATGCTGTAGTTATTAGAGCTTAGGGTGAGCATTTTGTGAGCCATGGTCTGTGGTGGTCTCAGCAGAAGGTTCTGGAACTCCTTAATGCAAGAGATCAGGATGAGCCCCGTTCTGATCGGGGAAGAACCACCCTTTCACATAGCAATCTATCAGTACCGAGGACAGAAGAACAGCCCACAATATTTTTTCATAAACTATAAAAAGAAAAAGGGGAAAAGCCCTGAATAGAGTGGAGAGTGGTGTTCTTTGTGAAGAAAAAGCATGTGATCATTAATTCTGATACCATTTGGAGGGGCTTGGATATCAGCTCTGTATGACGCAATTTGCTTAACACTGAAATAGATCAGAGTACTTTAAGGATGAAGTTTAAGTTATAACTATGGATTTCTTCTCTTTTATGACTCTGTGGCATTTAAAAGCTGCCTATAAGTCTCCTCAGGTTTCTCGTTTGAGGCCTGGGGGAAGGAGGACAGAAAGAATAATTATGAAGCAGAAAACACTCTGTCATGGGCATGTATGAGATTTGAGATGTCTGTCTTCCTCTCTCTCTGTCATGGCTATCAGAGAAATAAATATTTTGGCATATCGGATAATTTTGTCCAAATTGTGTTACTTCCCAAATTGGTGATAAAGACACTGGTGGTCCTTTTCTTATATATGCTTTAAAAGGGGAAATTTGACACAATCCACAAGGATGTCACTGAATCATAGAATCATAGAATATCAGGGTTGGAAGGGACCCCTAAAGGTCATCTAGTCCAACCCCCTGCTTGAAGCAGGACCAATTCCCAGTTAAATCATCCCAGCCAGGGCTTTGTCAAGCCTGACCTTAAAAACCTCTAAGGAAGGAGATTCTACCACCTCCCTAGGTAACGCATTCCAGTGTTTCACCACCCTCTTAGTGAAAAAGTTTTTCCTAATATCCAATCTAAACCTCCCCCACTGCAACTTGAGACCATTACTCCTCGTTCTGTCATCTGCTACCATTGAGAACAGTCTAGAGCCATCCTCTTTGGAACCCCCTTTCAGGTAGTTGAAAGCAGCTATCAAATCCCCCCTCATTCTTCTCTTCTGCAGGCTAAACAATCCCAGCTCCCTCAGCCTCTCCTCATAAGTCATGTGTTCTAGACCCCTAATCATTTTTGCTGCCCTTCGCTGGACTCTCTCCAATTTATCCACATCCTTCTTGTAGTGTGGGGCCCAAAACTGGACACAGTGCTACAGATGAGGCCTCACCAATGTCGAATAGAGGGGAACGATCACGTCCCTCGATCTGCTCGCTATGCCCCTACTTATACTGTGTTTCATAGAGACAAGGTGGGTGGGGTAATATCTTTTATTGGACCAACTATTGGACAAGCTTATACAGGGCTCTTCTTCAGGACTATGGAAAGGTACTCAGAGTGTCCTAGATAAATACAGAAGGTGGAACAGATTGTTTAGCATAAATAGTTAACACGTATTGCTCTCTCATCGACAGAAGTTGGCCCAATAAAAAATATATTACCTCACCAACCTTGTCTCGCTAACATCCTGGGACCAACACTGCATAGTGTGTTTCATGTAATACAGCTTCAGTTCAAGGATCTCTGGACTGTATTGGATAATTTTTTTCTGCCAGACACCTGCACTTATTCTACATGATAAAAATATTAAAAAATGGAACAAGATGTGTTGAAAAATATAATTGATATGCAACTAATTGGCTTTTAAATCTCAGTATCCCAGGCCAAGGCAGAAAACGGGATGTTTCACCAATGTTTACTCCTGAGCAATTTTTCAGATCCTTATTCAAAAGCTGATTAAATAAGTGATTAATAAAGGAAATGGTGAAAAAACTCATCTTCATTGCTATAGGAAAGTGTATACATTAATACAAAGGAGTCCAATAGACAGGATGGCACCTCATTTAGTAAGTGCATCCATGCTGGTGAAAGGTTCCAGATTGACAGCCCTTAAGGCTGATGTCCTCAGTGTGTCCTCACTACAAATAATGCTCAGGTGGTTGCAGGACTAGCTTCCCACACATGCTGCCCTTTATCCTTACAAATGGTACATTAATTATAACATAAAAATTAAAATGATAAAGTCAGAACATAGCATTTCGACTTTACCGAAACTAAACATTTTGATAATGTCAAAAATAAGTATTTTATAATATTTTATTTAACCAAAAAAATGCAAGATTAGAATTTTTATCCTGATTCAGGACAAAACCAAATTTCAAAATCTCAGAACTTCCCACAGAATGGAAATGCCAATCTTCAACTACCTCTATTCATTATACATGGACTTTCATTTTTTAAGCGGCTCTCACTATTATTATTCAATGTTTGTAATATAATGGTGACCCTGATAAATTCAACATGATTTGATAGCCAACAAGGGGCCACAAAATTGCTTGTTCCTCAAGGTTTGCCAGCTTGTTTTGTGACTTGATGCATTGATGACACAGCAACAGATTCCTTTATACATTAAAAAATATACAGTGAGGACGTAGAGAACATTTTACTAGCTACTAACACCAATTTTAATGTAGGCGGGGGGCATAAACTACCTAAATTCAATCTTCCCCTTTAAATCTAAACTTTTATTGTAATACCCTCACACATTACACACACATACTGCAAAGGTCCCCTCTGCATTTATTCCGAATAAAGTAATAATACTCTGCACTTTCGTAGCACCTTCCATCTGAGGATCTCAGCATGCTCAGCAAACATTAATTAATTTAGCTTCACAACACCCCTCGGAGATAACTGAAGTACATAAAAATCAAGTGGAATTCAGCAAAATAATGTTGTGAATGAGCTCTTCAACATTTCCCAAGATCTCTACTACAGGGAATTCTTCAAGTTAAATCTATATTTTTCAGGTTTGACACCACCACTTTGGTGCAACTTTCCTAGTAATTTATCACTTTTTCAAAGGGATGGGTCCACCTCCATTTGCTTTTTATAAGCCGATTCCACTACTGAGTTTGCCACAATACATGCATGAAATGCCACGAATAATGAAACAAACTGGTGGCATAAACTGCAACAGAGACAATAGATCTGGGATCTAAATTGAACCAGGGATACTTTCAAAATGTGACCAAATCCAAGCTCAGCAACCAAGTTGGCAGGAATTAATTTATACAGGTCCATTTTCTGTTTTTAATATCCAGTCTCTCTTTTTTTGTTTTGTTTTTATATGAACTCTGATGTTTGGATAATGAAAGCCAAAGAAACATGGCCTTATTGTGTTTGAGACACAAACACACTAGGACAGTAAATACAGTATGAATTGTGGTAAAGGTATTTTGGTCAATAGACACTTCATAGCCATTCTACTGAACTCATAAATTAAAGCCCCGTTGGTCTAATGACCAGGATGTTCCCCTAATCATGTTACTGCAATATTAATAAGGCTGTTTAATGCAACCAGTTTCTTCTAAATTGTCACATAAAATGTTAGTAAATGTCAGAGATATCATTTAATTGAAAACTACATTTTACTGCCTATGGAACTCGAGTGGCTGAGAGCATGCTGTAAATATTGCAAAGCTAACAATGACTCTGGTTTTCTGGGACAAAAGAGTAAGGTCACCCCAAACCCTTCTTCTAGGGAGGCTGGTCTCTAAAAATGATTATTTTCTATTCCACCCTGCAATTATTTCAATCATCTGTGAAAGGTATTTAGAGCAGCTCAATTCTTTAGTATACAAATATAAAAATTAGGTCTCAGGTTTTTTAAAGGGATGTGCTACGGTGAACAGGCATCAACGACTCCTGAAATAACCGCCTCCCTCCTGATCCAGAAAACGCTATGAACAGCTCTTCCAAAATGAGGCAGAGAATGTTGCAGTTAGCTCCAGCTCATGCAGAACAAGAGAGGCCACTTCAACAAGATCAAACCAATGGCTGAAGCATAAATGAAATCCCAGTTCATCCAATGTATGATCTTCTAAACTCAGTATACAGGTATATCTGGCAGTCCTCCCACACTGCCTCCCGGCCTGCTTCGTTCCTGTGAGCCAGAAGGATTCTGACAATTACAACAATCCAAGTCTTGGAAAATGAGCCAGCAGGTAGACGTAGGGGCTGGTGATACATGAACCAAACCAAAGCTATTAGGACAAATGTTCGGCTTACCAACCTTGACAATGCTCCTTAAAAATACTGTCAGGGTGAAGGCTGTGTGAGTAAACCCTAAGTTTACTCTCTTTGCAAAGCAATAAGACCTATTCTATAGGATACTAGGAGGAATGTGAATATCTCTTGATTTGAGTCTGATTTGATTTCTCTGCTGAGATGCTTTGCTTGCAATGGTATCCATGAACAATACATAAAGACAGAACTGAGCTTTGCCAGAAAGTTTTTCCACTATGGTTTTTAACCCAACCCATAAGCAGGAAAATCCTTTTTTCTGACCATAGCACTTAACTATGGCAATGGTAAAGCAGGAAATACCTCCTTATACCTTATTCGTCTACCAGAAGGAGACTCAGTTAACACACACTACATAGGGAAAGCCTGAAAGTGTGGCTTTCCAAGCATGATACTGAGAAATGACTCCTGCTAACAGTCTGGATGGCATTATTTCTTATTCCTACAAAGCTGTTGGCTGTTCTCTGTAGTTGGAGCTACCATACTCTTGGGGGATGGGGGAAAAAAGGCTCTTTGCTGTCTTCTAAATCTTTGCATGATAATATAAGGAAATTAATTTCCATTCCCAAAGGCCATAACTACTGCTGCAGAAACTGACTAGAAACCGATAGCTGGAGACTTCAAGGGACAGCCCAAAAAGAGAAATGGGCTTTTAATAAAATCATTGTATTAAATCACGAACTTTGGATCCCACTTGAATGAAAGAGAAACTAAAAATAAGTGAAGAGGACAAATTTTTCGCATTAGTCCTGAGAAACAGGCTCATCACATCAGTTGAAAACCAGTCTAAGACTACGTGTGAGTGTGAGCAGAGAAGCCTTTCCTTACCTGAGTAATCCTCACTGTCCTATTGAAGGCAATGGGATTACTCACATGAGTAAGATCTTGCAGAATAGATCCCCAAGTTTGTATCTAAAGCAACATATTGGAACTCCTTTTTAGGAACAGCTGAACCCAGGGAAATGTTGCCCCATGATGCCGGCAGACTTATGTTACTGGTATCTATCCCAAACAATTTACAGAATGAACCTTATCTCATCCATTGATTAACACAGCAAAAATATCGAGAAGCTAGACTAATTTTAGTTTCTAAAACCCCTCAAAAATCAAACACAAATGCAAGGCCCCAGTTGTGGCCCCAGTTTCACAGCGTTGGGTATTTCTAAGGTTTGTAAACTACAGGACCCATTCGATCTCCAGCTGCTGGATTTTCAGGTGGGGAAAATTGTCAAGGACACTTTCTGTCACCTATTCTTGGTAAGGAAATTGCATCTTTTCCTTCAGATTCAGGGCCTCATTACAGTTAGAGCTTTTCCACCTCCAGGTCAGATTCCTGGGATCATGGGCAATAATGGATAGCTCTTTGCTAGGTTAGAGAATATAACGTAAATCAGACTGCACAAGAGCAGGGCTTGTACAGGTAGAACAAATGAAAATGATATTTACAAACCACAGTCAATCATTTTGGCATCAGCCCTAAATTAAACAAAATACATGGGCTGTGTCTGAGCGTCAAAGAACTTCAGGTATGCTCTCTAACACTGTCATAACAAACATACTAAAAGCAGCATGCACTGTGTGTGTCCAAACCAGAGCAAATGTTTTCAAGAAGTGGCGGCATCTAAGCCAGGACCAATATATTTAACTGTCAAGATACACGCAGGAGTGACACCAGCTCTGGAGATCTGTCACTGCTGCTAAGCTTTCCAATCTGCTCTCAACAGAGCAGCAAGTCACATAGTGGCTGAGACTGGGGTACGAGGGAAAGTGCCAGTTGCCATAAAGTTTTCATTTGCTCTCCCGAAACACCGACACATTTAAAACAGATGCATTACTGGCTGAGCATTCTCTAAATATTTAACTTTGACAAATAACAGAAGGATCTGTATGGTGTGGGCTGTTCAGTATTCTCTCTCTTCATCCACCCTCAAGCAGGTCCTTGTTCTACTACCTGAAATATGCCACCAGATATAAGAGTACTGATCTGCTTCCAAATAGCTAATGAAACTTTTCCTCCTATGGGCCTTAGTAAAGAAGTTGCTATTTTATTTGTTACGTTTTAAAGTTAAATTGTTTGTTGTTTAGCTGTAGTTTGTATCCTATTATCATCGCTGTGTTGCTAGATTGGTAGCTGAAGGCCTGTCACGTGATGGCATGTAATCAATATAGCATGTGCCAGCTTTGACTATTCAACATGTCAAATCATATTTCTACTTTTCAACATCCAGACTGGTGCAAAACATGTGCCTGTTTTTTTTTCTTGTGCCTTTGCACCTCCTTAGCACTGTTGTTGATGGCTCATAATAATGGAAGAAGAATCAAATACTACCATTTTCTTCCAGAAGAAGGGAAAGAATGAGGAAGTCAACAGAAAACACCTTGCCACAACCTATTACTTCACTAAAGAAACTTGAGCTCAGAAAAACTGCAGAGAATAACTATGCAATGGGGTAAACAGATGCTATTCCACTAACTTTAGCATAAGTGGGTGCAACACCACTACCGGTTAATTTACTCACTTGCCTTCCCAGTAAGAAAGCTGCAGTGGCCTGTGGCAATTAGTCACCAGACACCCAATTTCAGATAACAAGGTCATAAGTGGTACCTATAACACCTGAGCGACAGTGAAAGCATACTTCTTCTTTGAAAGCCCTTACCATTAACCTACTGTTTACTCTACAAATTTTAATGTTTCACAGCTAAAATAAATTGGCAGAGAATACAAAAAGTTTAAATTCCAACAGTTAACTCAAACCACATTCCACACCTATTATTCTCTATTTCTGTTCATTTTTAAGTTTGGAAGGTGTTCCGATACCGTGGTGAGCTGGGTGCCTAACTCCCATTGGTTCCTTTGAAAATCCCCCTCTCCCGGACAGTATAGAACAGAATGCTGCACAGTGATTGTGGGTTCGGGGGTGGGGGAAGGAAAAGGGTTCACAAGAGCATTTTGGTTTTAAGCAGTAGTGTACAATATGGAAAAGATTGAGAAACGCTACAAAATACTCTACTGCAGTTGATTAGACCAGAGAAATCCGTGAGGATGTCATGCTCATGAAGGGCTGGGATCTCCATCTAGCGCTTTGAGTACGTTAGGAAATATAGTGGGTACTGAGGACAAAATATAGTCTGTTTTAAGGACAACCACAGACACACATTGGATTGTACGCGCGATATCTGAACAGGATGGTGCAGTCCCATTATTTCCCTCATCTCTGATACTCGGTGGATTTGCTTAAAAGCATCATCTTTTTTATGTCACTGAACTGGTTCATTTAACTGGAAATCACATTTGGTGCATTTCCCAGCCATATCGGACAATATCAGAGACCTGTGGAATTCATCTAGCAGCAAAGACCCATCACCTAGGACATCAACATTTGCTTTCTGGTTCTTCAAGAGGAAAAGGAATAAGCAGAGTCAGTGATTGAAGTGTGGCAGTTACTGCAGAGAAAACCAGCCCCTCCATTCCTCCAATCTCCCTGTGACAGGGAGCTGGGCACGAAGAGCTTAATCAGCTCCCTGCCATGGCAGCCCCAATCAAGAGGAATGGATTGGGGCTGGCTGAACAGCCCTGCCTGCTTGGCAACTAGGAAGAGCAGCCAGCCTAATTAGCCAGGGGCTATAAAGGCTGAGAGGAGAGAAGCCAAAGAGGGGGAAGAGAAAGGCCAGAGGCTTGGAGGGACTGGTGGCTCTGGTCTGTTGCTGGTGAAGTCTGGCTGTAAAACCCTGGACATAGATAGTACGCTGGTGGTGGGAAAGAACTATAAATAAAATACACGGACGATTGTATCGACCTGAGGTGTCCCTGATTGGTTTTGTGAGGGCAGCAGAGGCAGAAGCAAGAGGGACCAAGCTGCGCCTTGCTACACTCCCAAAGAAAGGAGTGATCATAGGTTCTAAAGGCAGGAATTAAAACAGGTACAAAAAAAGGATGGCTCGATTTGGGAATGGCAAGAACTGCCAAGATCAAGTGCTCCCAAGTGCCTTCCGTTCAGACCAGAGCCTTCTGATGTCGCGTTCCAAGAGAGACATTTTATCTTGTAGAATTCTGCTCTATTTAAGTGCTATCAAACATTCCAGATGATAGATTTCCCATAAACCATCCCATTAATGTCTTTTTCCGGTACTCAGCAGATTTTTCTAAGCTCTTGCACTGCAGCTCTCATGTGCAGAGTGATGACGGATCCTTGGTGACTGTTGATTGTGATCGTTTGACTGACAACAAGATTTTAGAAATATCGCATCTTTCTTATTTCTTGTATTTAGAGACAAACCACCCAATGACAGACGTTATTTCTCCATTGAGAAACAGGCTTCCATAAGTCTTCATTTGCCTTGACATTTTTCCCCACTGTACCACTGGCTTCATCAGAAGATTAAAATCCAAACCTGGTACCATGGCTCCAAGCCTGAGACTGAAGCTAAAAGAAGAAAAGTTCAGCTACGGCAACACCAGCCATTCAGTCGATTCCTTCCCTTCGCCAGCATGTTGTTGCACTGCCTCAGGAGCAGATGGGAGGAAACCTCTGATTCAGAGCCACAGTCTGTCTTCCCGGTCTTCCTGCTGGGGGTGGGGGCAGGGAGGGAGTGGAGGAGGGAACAGAAATACCCTCCATTGGCTGCGTACCTGGCACAACGTGTCCTCAGTGTGCCAACCAGTGGGGGGAATGGGGGAAATTGGGGTGAGGCTTAGACTATACCCACTCCCACTCACATGCCAGGGGTGGGAGGCACGCAGCACTTCCCACAAAGGTACTTATTCATCTGTGCACCTGGCACAGTACAGACAGCTATCTCAGAGGAGTAAGGAGGTGCCTTATACCCTCTGACTTTCCTGTGCAGGCATACCGGACAGGCTGTTGTCTGGCCATCAGCAAATATTTAGAAAATTAATTCCTTTTATAAAAGAGGAATCCTAACTCTGAAGAATTCCATGTAGCCTGGGTTCAACTGTTGCCCTCTCTCTCTTACAAGGGATAGAAATCCAAAGTCTGATTGTTTATATTATTGCTCTTTTTTAAGAGAGGAAACAAAATTCTACACATTGAACAGTTTTATCCAGAACAGAAAAAAATATCAAATAAAGGATCTTTTTGGAGGGACAAAAATGCTTTCAAACAATTTGAATGGCACCATATGTGTTCATTGCTCAAGGAAGCTAATTTAGTGATTGCAGAAGTCACAACTTTCAGTCAGGGGTAATTAAATACAGGAGCACACAATTCCATCTTACAATATCGCACAAATAAATGAACACACTTTACAGTAGATGCATCTTCAGGATTCTTTCATAGCTGCATGCATTTCACTATACTATGCCAACAAACTTTTCATTTAAGTTTCTCTGTAGAAAATGGCTTTTTAAAATCATAGCTCTTTTTCCATATACACAATCCATAATCCATTCCAAAATAACTCACTTTTCCTTAGCCATCCTTAATCGGGGAAGAGGGGGCACATGGCTCAGAATGGTGGGGTTGCCTTTCACAGGAATACCACTAGCCAATTGTATATACAAAACAAAAATCACTCCCCCATCCCAAAATAAGTCCTAGCCTTTTACCCTGAAGGGAAAAAAACCCTGGTTTATTTATGTTCAGCCCCTTGCAACAGAAGCACAAATAAAAATAACCTAATAGAATAATTTAACACAAATTCACAGAACTTGAAGTCTCTGCTGAGGACATGGCAATATTTCATCTTGAATGGAGACTGAATTACTCCTCACCTTTAAAGACTTTGCTCTCTTTAGTTAATGCTGAGGTTATTATACAGCAGCAGAAGGAAGTCTGAATTGTGTGTGCCAGAAGCTAACCTGTTTTTTGGGTTCTACATATAATGAAATTAAGGTTCCGGTGATGATACTCTTCTTACCCATTTAGGGACAGATATAAATCACAGAAAAAATGTAAATACACTGGCTATTTTTTGTCTTTATATTTAAGATGAAAGTGAATTTATTCCATATCAATAATATTTTAAATCTTAGTCTGGAAGAACAGACTTAGCAATTTTATCCGAAGTTGCAATTAATGCACTGACTAATCCCATCAAAGAAACATTAATTGGTGTCTAGATGCTTTTTCATAGCAGCAGTAGGCCATAAAACTTAAGCCTTACCTCCTCCTGCCAGCATGTAGCCTCAGTGTTCATCAATAAAATTAATGCTATTCATTAAGTATGGATGTAATTACCTACAGCTCTAACAAAAAATGACTGACGTGAACATCAGTACAAATTTAGCATTTATGCCATGTTACAAGACTGTTTATGTGCTGCAAAATAGAGCATTTTTGTAAGATCTGTTTTTAGAACTTATACTGAAATGTCCAATGCAAAGCACAGTGAAAAACTGCTGAGCAATTCTCCAACTGCTGTGGATGTTTTCAGGCAGGATTAATTTCTGAAACCAGTTACATTTGGTCACTGCAATTTTTTAAAAAAGGGTTCCACTGCTGTAAAGTTACAGGTAATTTGGCATTCATACGGTCTGTCTTTTAAGTACACGAGTATAGCCCCGATTCATAAAAGCACTTACATTCATGCTTAAATCTAGGAAAGCACTGAAGTCCTGCTGACTTCAATGGGGCATAAGCATGTGCTTAAATGCTGTTCCAAACAGAGATGCTTTCCTGAATCGGGCCCTGTGTGACTGCTGTATTTGAGCAGCAAGCTGTGCAGCAGTTCTTACATATTACAGTGTTGACCTAATATACTTAGACTTCCCCAAGGCATCTGACTTGGTGCCGCAGAACATTTTGATTAAAAAGCTAGAACAATATAAAATCAACATGGCACACATCAAAGGGATTAAAAACGGATAGGTCTCAAAATGTAGCTGTAAATGGGGAATCAGCAAGTGGGTCTGTTTCCAGTGAGGTCCCACAGGGATCAGTTCCTGGCCCTACACTATTTAGCATTTTTTATCAATGACCTGAAGGAAAACAAAATCATGATTGATAAAGGCACAAAAATTGAGGGAGTGGTAAATAATGAAGAGGACAGGTCACTCATTCAGAGCCATCTGGATCACTTGGTAAATTGGGTGAAAGCAAACAATGTTTTTCAATACAGCGAAATGTAAACCTATACATCTAGGAACAAAGAATATAGGCCAGACTCACAGAATGGGGCATTCTGTCCTGGGAACCAATCATTCCAAAAAAGATTTGGGGGTTGTAATGGATAATCTGCTGAACATGAGCTCCCAGTGTGATTCTGTTGGCCAGAAGAGCTCATGCAATTCTGAGATGTTTAACTAGGAGTATCTTAAGTAGGAGCAGAGAGGTTATTTTACCTCTGTATTTGACACTGGTGTGACTTCTGCTGGAATCCTGAGTCCAGTTCTAGTGCCCACAATTCAAGAAGGATGACCAAAAAAAAAAGTCACCATTGCTAAACAGCACAGAAAAAAAGGCTGTTAGAGGCAAAATGGCATCCTTTAAAACTTGGGGGCCAAGTCCTACTGAGGAAAATAGAAAAGTATAAACTCTGGCAAGTCATTAAGAAAGGGATATAAAATATCATATTGCCTCTATATAAATCCACAGTACACCCACATCTTGAATACTGTGTACAGATGTGGTCGCCCCATCTCAAAAAAGATATATTGGAATTGGAAAAGGTTCAGAAAAGGGCAACAAAAATGATTAGGGGTATGGAATGGCTGCCTTATGAGGAGAGGCTAATAAGACTGGGCCTTTTCAGCTTGGAAAAGAGACGACTAAGGGGGGATATAATTGAGATCTATAAAATCATGACTGGTGTGGAGAAAGTAGATAAGGAAGTGTTATTTACTCCTTCTCATAACACAAGAACTAGGGGTCACCCAATGAAATTAATAGGCAGCAGGTTTAAAACAAACAAAAGGAAGTATTTCTTCACACAATGCACAGTCAACCTGTGAAACTCCTTGCCAGAGGATGTTGTGAAGGCCAAGACTATAACTGGGTTCTAAAAAGAACTAGATAAATTCATGGAGGATAGGTCCACCAATGGGTATTAGCCTGGCTGTGCAGGGATGGTATCTCTAGCCTCTGTTTGCCAGAAGCTGGGAATGGGTGACAGGGAATGGATCACTTGATGGTTACCTGTTCTGCTCATTCCCTCTGGGGCACCTGGCCCTAGCCACTGTCAGTAGACAGGATACTGGGCTAGATGGACCTTTGGTCTGACCCAGTATGGCCATTCTTATGTTCAAGTCAAGTGTAAAATTATAACTGGGCAGACCAAAAAGAATTTGAAAAGCTACTAGCAAAAGATGCAAAAACGAACAGTAATATTTTTTAAAGTACATCAGAAGCAGGAAGCTTGCCCAAATAATCAGTGAAGCCAATGGACAGTCAAGGTAAAAAGGGAGCACTCAAGAAAGACAAGGCTATTGGGTTTCTTTAGTCTGGAGAAGAGAAGAATGAGGGAAACACGACAGCTGCTTTCAAGTACATAAAAGGTTGTTACAAGGAGGAGGGAGATAAATTGTTCTTGTTAACCTCTGAGGATAGGACAAGAAGCAATGGGCTTAAATTGCAGCAAGGGCGGTTGAGGTTGGACATTAGAAAAAACGTCCTCTCAGGGTGGCTAAGAACTGGAATAAATATCCTAGGGAGGTTGTGGAATCTCTGTCATCATCACAGGTTAGACAAACACCTGTCAGGGATGGTCTAGAGATAATACTTAGTCCTGCCATGAGTGCAGGGGATTGGACTAGAAGACCTCTCAAGGTCCCTTCCAGTCCAACAATTCTATGATTTTAAGTGCAAAGTAATGCACGCTGAAAAACATAATGCCAACTATGCATACAAAATGATGGGATCTAAATTAGCTGTTACCACTCAAGAAAGATCTTGAAGTCATCATGGATAGTCCTCTGAAAACATCCACTCAATGGACAGCAGCAGTCAAAAAAGCTAACAAAGTTAGGAACCATTAGGAAAAGGATAAATAAGAAAGAAAATTCAGAATGCCACTATATAAATCCACAGTACGCCCACACTTTGAATACTGTATGCAATTCTGGTCACCTCATTTCAAAAAAGACATTTTAGAAAAGGTACAAAAGCCAACAAAAATTTAGAAAGCCAACAAAAATTGTTCTGGGTCTGGAACAGCTTCCGTATGAGGAAAGATTAAAAAGACTGGGTCTCTTCAGCTTAGAAAAGAGATGACTGAGGGGGGTATGACAGAGGTCTATAACATTGTGAATGATGTGAAGAAAAAGTGTTATTTACCCCTTCACATAACACAAAAACCAGGGGGGGTCACTCAATGAAATTAATAGGAAGCAGGTTTACTTCTTCACACAACAAACAGTCAAGCTGCGGAACTCATTCCTAGCAGATTTCGTGAAGGCCAAAAGTACAACTGGGTTCAAAAGAGAATTAGATAAGTTCATGCAGGATAGGTCCTTCAATGTCTATTAGCCAAGTTGGTCAGGGACACAACCCCATGCTCTGGGTGTCCCTAACCCTCCGAGTGCTAGAAGTTGGGACTGAATGACAGCGGATGGATCACTCAATAACTGCCTTGTTCTGTTCACTCCCTCTGAAGCACCTGGCACTGGCCCCTGTTGGGCTTGACAGATCATTGGTCAGATCCAGTGTGGCCATTCTTCTGTTATCAGGTCATTGGTCAACTGGAGAGGGTCCAGAGAAGAACCACAAGAATGATTAAAGGATTAGAAAACATATATATAGTGATAGATTCAAGGAGCTCAATCTATTTATCTTAACATAGAGAAGGATACAGGGTGACTTGATTAGAGACTCTGTAAGTACCTATACGGAGAACAAATCTTTAATAATGGGCTCTTCTATCTAGCAGAGAAAGATAGAACATCCTCCAATGGCTGGAAGTTGAAGCAAGACAAATTCAGACTGGAAATATTATGTAAAATTTTAACTGTTAGAGTAATTAACCACTGGAATAGCTTACCAAGAGTTGTGGTGGATCCTTGAGAATTTTTAAATCAAGTTTGGATGTTTTTCTAAAAGCTCTGCTCTAGGAATTAGTGTGGGGAAATTCTCTGCCCTGTGTTCTACAGGTCAGACTAGATGATCACAATGGTCCTTTCTGGCCTTAGAATCGATGATTCTGTAAAGGCAATACAAGGGGATAGTAAGGAATAATAATGCCTTGCAACGGCGGGATGTTGGAAAGCTTGAAAAGGTACGTCTGTTCCATTTATTCCACTTTAACTGTACACTTTGTACTGGTTCCAAACAGTCACGCTGTCAGGACGACGCAGAAACAATCCAGGAGAAACAGCAGCACTAGCAACAGTGCACAAGCCTCTGAGGTGCAGCCACGAGGGGAGCAATGAGGAGCCAAGACACGGCCTGTGCCGCACAGCTAAGGGTTATCCATTACTCTACATTTCCAGTAAGCGAACGCAGACTTTGACTAAAAACACAGGGGCACCATTTGCTGTGGGAGAAGGGAGCAGTTGTCCCCCAAGACCTTGATTTGTCCTCGCCCCAGACTTTTCATGGGCTTATTTGCTCCATTAGGTCTTCCACTTTTTGACGCCCACCCCCTCAAACATTTGGAACATTATATATTATATCCTGCATTATATTGATACAATCCCACGTCCCCCCCCCCCAGTGAGGAGCTACCCTTATTTAGTGCTTTTGTTTCTTTACCTTAGTCGGAAATGAGTTAAAGTCCAAACACAAGGTGAGAGGGGAGCAAATTGCTATGGGGGGATGCAGCAGCTCAGACATCCCATCATCTGCCTAGGAATGCCCTGGATCCCGGGATAAATCCATAGCCAGCTGCACTGCTTTCTGGATTAAATCCGCCCGGGGTTTGCATGCAGTATGAATGTATGTGTAGAGCTTTGCACACGGATCTCCACAAAAGCCTCCAAGACAGAAAGGAGGTGGAGCGGGATGGAGCAGCTACAGGTCAGGCTTTTCAATTTCATAATAACCCTGACTGATATCAATGGGTTTATTTATATTTTAAGTCCCATTTTTATGATGCTCCTGAAAAGTTTGTAAATTTCAACTTTATTTTTTGCTTTGCGCATTTGCTCCTTGATTTAACTATTAGACAGAACAGGGAACAGTGCAGGGATGCTGGAATTTATAGCCTTTCCTTTTCAGCAAATATTTATTTTACTGTAAAGTTTTGAATAAAAAAAAATCATGGTTGAGGGAAAGGAAAGGGACCAGTGCCAATGGTGCCACATTTTCATGCCAGTCAGTGAATTCACAAAAGAATCACACAATCTCTCTCCTTATCATGGGCCTATTAACTCGACTCCTAACTATGCTCTTGTTAACACAGAAGGTCAAAAACATTCTGATGGAACAGTTTTCTGAGGAAAAATTCTGTCGAAATCCAAATGTTCGTGGGAACACAAAAATTTCAACAGAAAGGGCCGTTACAGTGGCAAAGGTTTTCCCTCCTGTTGTCAGCCCAGGAATTAGCCCCCATCCCTCACCCATAGTCAGTCCAACATTTTCAGCCCCCGACATCCCTCCCATTCTGAGCCCAGGGGTTTCTGTCCCCACTCAAGTCTCACTGCGTTAGGGTACAACGCACGAAAGAGGAGCAGTGCTGGTGAACATGGAATCATAGAATATCAGGGTTGGAAGGGACCTCAGGATGTCATCTAGTCCAACCCCCTGCTCAAAGCAGGACCAATCCCCAACTAAATCATCCCAGCCAGGGCTTTGTCAAGCCTGACCTTAAAAACTTCTAAGGAAGGAGATTCTACCACCTCCCTAGGAAACGCATTCCAGTGTTTCACCACCCTCCTAGTGAAAAAGTTTTGCCTAATATCCAACCTAAACCTCCCCCACTGCAACTTGAGACCATTACTCCTTGTCCTGTCCTCTTCTACCACTGAGAATAGTCTAGAACCATCCTCTCTGGAACCACCTCTCAGGTAGTTGAAAGCAGCTATCAAACCCCCCTTATTCTTCTCTTCTGCAGACTAAACAATCCCAGTTCCCTCAGCCTCTCCTCATAAGTCATGTGTTCCAGACCCCTAATCATTTTTGTTGCCCTTCGCTGGACTCTCTCCAATTTATCCACATCCTTCTTGTAGTGTGGGGCCCAAATCTGGACATAGTACTCCAGATGAGGCCTCACCAATGTCGAAGAGAGGGGAATGATCACGTCCCTCGATCTGCTCGCTATGCCCCTACTTATACATCCCAAAATGCCATTGGCCTTCTTGGCAACAAGGGCACACTGCTGACTCATATCCAGCTTCTCGTCCACTGTCACCCCTAGGTCCTTTTCCGCAGAACTGCTGCCTAGCCATTCGGTCCCTAGTCTGTAGCGGTGCATTGGGTTCTTCCGTCCTAAGTGCAGGACCCTGCACTTATCCTTATTGAACCTCATCAGTTTTCTTTTGGCCCAATCCTCTAATTTGTCTAGGTCCCTCTGTATCCTATCCCTGCCGTCCAGCGTATCTACCACTCCTCCTAGTTTAGTATCATCCGCAAATTTGCTGAGAGTGCAATCCACACCATCCTCCAGATCATTTATGAAGATATTGAACAAAACCGGCCCCAGGACCGACCCCTGGGGCACTCCACTTGACAACGGCTGCCAACTAGACATGGAGCCATTGATCACTACCCGTTGAGCCTGACAATCTAGCCAACTTTCTACCCACCTTATAGTGCATTCATCCAGCCCCTACTTCTTTAACTTGCTGACAAGAATACTGTGGGAGACCATGTCAAAAGCTTTGCTAAAGTCAAGAAACAATACATCCACTGCTTTCCCTTCACCCACAGAACCAGTAATCTCATCATAGAAGGCGATTAGATTAGTCAGGCATGACCTTCCCTTGGTGAATCCATGCTGACTGTTCCTGATCACTTTCCTCTCGTGTAAGTGCTTCAGGATTGATTCTTTGAGGACCTGCTCCATGATTTTTCCAGGGACTGAGGTGAGGCTGACTGGCCTGTAGTTCCCAGGATCCTCCTCCTTCCCTTTTTTAAAGATGGGCACCACATTAGCCTTTTTCCAGTCCTCTGGGACTTCCCCCGTTCGCCACGAGTTTTCAAAGATAATGGCCAATGGCTCTGCAATCACAGCCACCAATTCCTTTAGCACTCTCCTCCTGAGGTCCCTTCCAACCCTGATATTCTATGATTCTATGATCTGGAACGAAAGAAAATTTAAAATTTTCAGAATTTCCCCTCAGGATAGAAATTCAATTTTCCAGACAGCCCAATTTACTACCAGAACTTGTACAGGAAAAATCAGGGCAGTTTCTATACCCGTCTGTGATTTGTGCATCTGCCTCCTCTTACCATACACGTTTCTCTAGCAATCATGTTTAACATGGTACCCTATTTCATACATAAACGTATTTACAGAAAGAACACAATCCACCAGTCTAGAAATTTTGCATTACAGAGCTTAGAAAATTTTCTGCAGTGGTTTCTAGGTTAGTAATTTTTAATCATTTTGGTTATGTGAATAAATTACATGTGCTTTGCTTATATAACAAGGACACACTGATCTGGGAGCTGAGAGTCATTGTAGTTACTGAGCACTAGGACCCTGACTAAAAGCACACTGAAGTCAATAAACAGATTACCATTAACTTCAATGGACCACACCCTGAGCATACAGAGAGTTCCTCTGTCTAGGGTATTTCCTATATAGATACTAAATCCAACAGAAATTGTTTAAGGGTGGGACTTTCAGAAACAGCCTTAGGAGCACAAGTCCCGCTGACATTCAATCAGACTTGTGCTCCTCATTTACTTCATCCCTTTTGAAAATTCCTCCCTAAATCCCTAATTTTGTAATTCCACAACGCAGGAAGTGGACAAAAAGCTCCACAATCCCTAACAAAGGGGGCAGACAAGCAGACACGTGCTTAACACAAAGTACGTTTCATCATTTGAATTTTCTCCTTTTTTCCCCCCCCTGTTATTTTTCTCCCACTCAGCATAAAGTCCTGGCCCCCTGAAGTCAACAGCAAAACTGCCTCCGGAGGGCCAGCATTCCACTCTCAGATATTATGGCATTGTAAACTAATCTGTAAAACTGGACCATTCCAAAGCAAAATTCAGAAATCATGGTTGGGTTTTCATAGTCTCTGCTATTTGAGTAATTCTGAACTTTAGTAAGTTGCTATGTTATTTTCTGCCAATTAAATTATACCAGGTGTTTACACCTTTAGAAAGGGAACACAAAAGTACATCCTTTTCCTAACATGACCATAAAAGCAATCTCCTTTCTTTCTAATGAAGTAATATGTCAGAACTAGTTTTTAGCACCCTGTCATTAGGCTCACTAACTAGGAATATACTTCTGGAAACGTGTAGTATCCCAAGGCTATACATTTAGTGCAATTGTAGTGCAGGCTAACAATAGTATCAGACATTTTTTCTTTCCAATAACTGGATAATATCAGATTTGATAATTGTATCTTTACATCAGATTTGAAAATTTTCTAGAAACAATTTTTATGGACTTCCCAGTATACCAAGCAATTGAAACCTCTTCTTAACGATTTAGGACTGAAGCTGGGATATTAAAATCGCCATTAAGTGGAATGCACATGAAATACTAAAAGTGTTCTGATGAATAATTTCTTGTTATAATGACATGCTATAGACCTAAATCTTAGTACTAGACATGAAAAAAGACAGTTAAATCAACTTTGTCCATTTAAATATAATTTTAAGAGAACGAGAACCCATCTCTTTATTGCTCAACAACCTTTAGCAATTTCTTTTGCCCTCATTTATTTCTTGTTCCTATGGGGATGCTGTTTGATTTATTGAAAATTAGTTCTTACAGCCAGTGAATGCTTTAAATTGTTTTCATATAAATCACTCAAATATCTGTTAGTGCACCTAGGAGAGTCCCTGTTTGATCTATATTTTCAAATTTAGCTACAGGGTTTCCAAACCTGCTCTTTGTGTTAACAGTCGTTTCGAGTTATTGATTGCTCTCTCCATGGAAACAAGTCATTATCTCAAGGACCTAGGGCTCCAATTAACTTTTAAAAACTTATTTTAACAAGGCTTAACTCTGTATCTTATTATGGTGCATTGTTTGGATTCCAAGAAAACATGTTGTTTTTTTTCCCCTACAAAACCAGGGGTGATGGATGGGGGTTTTTTGGGGGGTGGGGGTAGAGGGAATACACAAAATATTTTCTCGTTCTACATAAAATTACACCATTGTTTAAACTTTTTCTAGAACACAAAACAAGATTTAAAATATTATCCTTTCCACATATTTTTAGATCTTAAGCTAGAGTATTAGAGCCTTCATTTGTCCTTCTTCTATGCTGAAGACATAGTACCACAATTTTTATAATCAAACTTGAAAAATGTCTAATGCACTCTGCAAAATAAATGCTGTTAAATATGGTTAATTTTGTTTGGGATTAGTCTTCAGCAACAGCCTTTAGGTAAGAATTACAGGGAGCTCTGAGATTGCTCAAGGAGAAAGCAAAACAGAAGGGGAGAACCTTCAAAGATGAAGCTGGACAATTAGACCCCAGTGCTCCAATAATCTTTCTACAAAGAGAAGTCTCTGAACTAGGTGGATTCATCAATTTGAATATAGTACAAATTTCTTTACACCATTGAGGTGTTGTGTGCAAATCCATAAATTCCATCGAGAGCAGTTAGTGAAACACTCTGAAACTTTAGTGTCTTTTTATAGATACATGAAGTGCAGTGGGTGTTTTTTTCCTGCTGTCTTTCCTTTCAGATTCCTCTCTAGTGCAGAAAATCTTGGGGTGCTTTTAAAAAGAAATCCACAAGGCATGTCTATAAAGCAGCAGGAAATAATCCTGCTATACTAATAAATGTATATAAAAAGGATCATATGTAGAAATCACTTTATGATTGAGATTGCTTTCGAAGACTGAAATGATGTACACATTGAAAGATGTTGCCCACACATTTGCCAAAAAAATGATAGGATATTAATCTAAGATTTAGGAAACTGTAAAAATCACAAATATTTAGATTGTGTCTTACATTCAATACCTGTCTAAATTTACCCATTATAACCATCAGCTCACACTGTAGTTAATATTCTGCCAAGAGAGGGATAGAACAAAAGCAATAGCTACCAGAATTCTCTCATGGTCAGTATGGAGATGGGGTTATTTCTTGCCTAGACAAAAGTACTCTATTTTTATAATCGGTAAATACTGCAAAAACACCATCAGTCACTATTTGCTAAAATTTTAAAACAAACTGCTATGACTATGCTTCGTACAAACATTTTGGTAATTGAGTTTTACCGACACAGAGGTTTGTAGGAAGTGAACCTCAAAGCCAACCCACACGAGTATTTGTATGAACTTAATTTTAGATTTGCACATGTGAGAATTCATAACAGAAGTCCTTGCCTGCACATCCAATCAAGGAACAGAAACAGTGCCCTTTGCCCAATCTTACCAACTGCAGCTAACCAATTAAGCTTCATTAACAAATATCAGATATTCACAGAAATGGCATTGGAACAATTTTTTTAGTGGGGGTACTGAAACCCATTGAACAGAACTGTAAACCTGGAATATGATGGAAACCACTTCAAGTCAGGGGTGCTGCTGCACCCGCAGCACCTGCAGTTCCAGCATCCCTGCTCATAGGATGATGCTAGATAATTTCCTACAGATTTAAATAACATCTGTAAAATATTAAATATTTTAAAGTAAAGAATAAAGGTGACAGACGTGCAATCTGCTTGTAGTGATTCCTTATGTAGAAAAAAAAGGCTAAATTCATTGGATAAATTATTCATTGTGAATTGTTCTCTGAGGTTTAAAAAAATATTTTGTCAAATTGAGTTTTCGTAATTTATTGTCCAACTGAAAAACTTTAATTGTCAACCCTCGAAGGGGAAAGAAAATCACATGTTCCAGATGATGATAAAATGCTAACGTTCCAACCAGTAGAAATCCTAGAATACTAGGTTTGGAAGGGACCTCAGGAGATCATCTAGTCCAGCCCCCTGCTCAAAGCAGGACCAATCCCCAACCAAATCATCCCAGCCAGGGCTTTGTCAAGCCTGACCTTAAAGACGTCTAAGGAAGGAGATTCCACCACCTCCCTAGGTAACGCATTCCAGTGTTTCACCACCCTCCTAGTGAAACACTGTTTCCTAATATCCAACCTAGACCTCCCCCATTGTAACTTGAGACCATTACTCCTTGTTCTGTCATCTTCTACCACTGAGAATAGTCTAGATCCATCCTCTTTGGAACCCCCTTTCAGGTAGTTGAAAGCAGCTATCAACTCCCCCCCTCATTCTTCTCTTCCGCAGACTAAACAATCCCAGTTCCCTCAGCCTCTCCTCATAAGTCATGTGTTCCAGTCCCCTCAACATTTTTGTTGCCCTCTGCTGGACTCTTTCCAATTTTTCTACATCCTTCTTGTAGTGTGGGGCCCAAAACTGGACACAGCACTCCAGATGAGGCCTCACCAATGTCGAATAGAGGGGAATGATCACGTCCCTCGATCCGCTGGCAATGCCCCTACTTATACATCCCAAAATGCCATTGGCCTTCTTGGCAACAAGGGCACACTGTTGACTCATATCCAGCTTCTCGTCTACTGTAACCCCTAGGTCCTTTTCTGCAGAACTGCTGCCTAGCCATTCGGTCCCTAGTCTGTAGCGGTGCATGGGATTCCTCCGTCCTAAGTGCAGGACTCTGCACTTGTCCTTGTTGAACCTCATCAGATTTCTTTTGGCCCAATCCTCTCATTTGTCTAGGGCCCTCTGTATCCTATCCCTACCCTCCAGCGTATCTACTTCTCCTCCCAGTTTAGGGTCGTCTGCAAACTTGCTGAGGGTGCAATCCACACCATCCTCCAGATCATTAAGGAAGATATTGAACAAAACCGGCCCCAGGACCGACCTTTGGGGCACTCCACTTGGTACCGGCTGCCAACTAGACATGGAGCCATTGATCACTACCCGTTGAGCCCGACAATCTAGCCAGCTTTCTATCCACCTTATAGTCCATTCATCCAGCCCATACTTCTTGAACTTGCTGACAAGAATACTGTGGGAGACCGTATCAAAAGCTTTGCTAAAGTCAAGGAACAACACGTCCACCGCTTTCCCCTCATCCACAGAGTCAGTTATCTCGTCATAGAAGACAATTAGATTAGCCAGGCTGGACTTGCCCTTGGTGAATCCATGCTGCCTGTTCCTGATCACTTTCCTCTCCTTTAAGTGCTTCAGAATGGATTCCTTGAGGACCTGCTCCATGATTTTTCCAGGGACTGAGGTGAGGCTGACTGGCCTGTAGTTCCCAGGATCCTCCTCCCTTTTTCTTTTTTTTTTTTTTGTTTCCACTTTTGTTTCATCTTGTTTCCACTTTCAGGAAGTGTTCTTAGGAACCTGGAGGTCTAATTTTTCATCACATATTTTACAGTTCAGAGTAAGAGATGCGGGGCCTAATTCTCATTTATACCAAGGCCCTTCTATATCACTCTGGCAATGTAAATAGTTCTTTAAGACAAGTCAAGTTAAATAAATTTAAGCCCACTTTAAGGCTCCTTTACACTGCCATAGTGGTATAAGGGATATTAATGTAAATAAGAATCATATCCAGGAGCTTCACATGGAATTATCTGATATATTTGCACAATGAGATGTAAATGAACTTGACACAAAAGATCAGTCATTGCCCCCAACACTGGGCTCCCAACTTGGACTGTGATATCTCCGTACACCTCTTCATTTTATTGCATTAGAATTTCTTCAGTGGCCTCCTTTCCTCATCTGTGTTACATCAAAGATTTTAAAAACAAGCTACAGGCAAACTGAGAACAAGATGCTTGTGATGGCCATAAATTCCAAAAACTGCTCCACACACATTCCAGGGAGAAGGATACAGCAATCCTTGACACAGGGGTGAAGAATGGGTGAAGAATTGAAGCTGTCTGTCCTTTCACAGAGTCCAGAGACTTGCTGGAAAATCCAGCTGTAAACACAAACTACGCTGAAAGATTCCATGCTGAATAAAACCTTTCAGTGTGTGACAGCATATACACACCCCACACTGGAGAAACAAGGGTTAAGGAGCAGCTCTGGGCCACCCAGGTGGCCCCACCCTGCCACACCTGCAAAGCCTGCACAATCCGGAGGCGTAGCTTACGAAGGACGCAAACAGAGCAGCTCAGAGCAGACCTGTGCTCTGAGCTCTTGGGAACAATTACCACAGGAGCTCCTGCTGATGGAGGCCTGGCAATACTGATCTGACCAAGCTGGCAAAGGAGGGACTGGTGGTAGCTGTTGAAGGTCAAACTTTATTTCATATTCAGTTCTTTCCTGAGGGGGCAGGGAGGGTACTGATAGGAAGTAATTCAAGGAGGCAGGTGCGAAGGTGTAGGATGTAGCTGCCCACCACTGGACCCTGGATTAGTCCCCAGTGAAGAGGGTGGGGCTGGGCTCCCCTACCAACTCCTGAAGAGCCTATCCCTTGGTGGGGGAGGACCCCAAACAGAGTCTAGACCCCAAACCCCCAACCTAAGGAAAAAGCCCTTCCAGGCATCTGAAGAGTGCTCCATTACTGGACTTGTTGTGCGTACCCCGAAAGAGGTGGATGGGAGCGTGCGACCTGGCCCGAGGACTGCATCACAAAAAAGGGACGTGTTCCTTGAAACTTATCACCAAATTTAAACCAATTTTGTTTAAATTAGTCACAATTTTGTTAGATTTATTAATTTAAGTACCAAGAGCTTAAACAAATTATGTACCTGGAATTTCTGGGTATGGATTTTTCCACTGAAGGTATAAAGGGATCTCAACCCATTGAGAAAACAATCTCAAGAGAAAATTTTCATTCTCTACCAAAAAAATAGATTTTTTCTGTTGCCCAATTATTAACAGAGTAGTAGGTTTGGAACAATCTGAGGATAGTATTTATACAGGAGATATGGTAACGAATGGCAATCTGAAATTCAAACGTGAGTTCAACAAGACTTTTGGAATAATCCACTACTGTGATAAACCCACCCTCACATTTATAACTAAAAACCTTATGTAGTAAGATATATTTTACTAGACCATCATTTTGTCATTTATCAAACGGAAAGGAAGAAAAGCACTTTAAAATTTCTCTGGAATTTGTTCTGTAAACAGTTTCCAATTATCAAAATTTCATTAAATTTATACTAATTTAAGATAAAAAATAAATTAGGCCTACAGTTTACATACAGAAATCAAGTTACTGTAGCAGCTGTTCACTTGACAGTGAGAATGTGAGTATCTCCAGGATATACCTCAGTTTTCAGTTTGGAGAAACAGAACAGCCATACTGGGTCAGACCAAAGGTCCATCTAGCCCAGTATCCAGTCTTCTGACAGTGGCCAATGCCAGGTGCCCCAGAAGGAATGAACAGAAGAGGTAATCATCAAGTGATCCATCTCCTGTCACCCATTCCCATCTTCTGGCAAACAAAGAGAAGCCAGGGATACCATCTCCCTGCCCATCCTGGCTAAAATAGTTCATCAATGGTTTGTGTGATGGAGTCACCAAGAGCAGCCAAAAGCCCCTACTGTTAGCACAGGAGGAACATAGCTTGGCGGACAGAATCCAGACTCTGATTCTATTCCCAGCTCTGACATTGTCTCATTGCCCAAAGTCATAGTAATTTAACAGTTTAATGCCTCATCTTTTCCACCTATGGCCATCCCTGGGACTCAGACAACAACAGAGGACTTGATTGTTCAGCAGCTGAAGAGCTGCATTAAACTGCAAAACAATCACTGAGATCTGCAGGGGAAAAAAAAGATTTAAACAGTCAGACACAGGTCACACGACGCTAGGGGAGGGCTGGTGGGAGCTACAGCCACCCCAAAATTTGCCTTAGCTCCCCCTCTCCCATGGCCACGCTTCTCAGGGCAAAGGTAAAACTTTATGCAGAAGTAAGGGTGGCTCTCTGGCCGCCCAGCTCCGAAGGCAGCGCTGTGTGTCTCCAAAAGGAGACTGGGAAAGTGCACATGCTGCCTACGTGACCATGTTTGTGCATGTACACGGACACGCACAGTATGGGCCAGATTGCGTCTTCCTTAACCCATGTGCCTACAGTACAGGGGTCAGCCGCCGTTACAGTCCTTGCCTCCTCCTGAACGCATGCAGCATTCCCGTATAGTGCCCGCCGAGGAGTGGGGCAGAGGCTGAGAACACGTGCTGCAGCGGGCGTCCTCCCGAGGAAATGTCCTGCACACCACACCGACACAGGACAGGAATAAACTGCCACAGTCTGGACAAACCGATAACAGCCAGAGGCATTTCAGGACAATTGGTTTTAATGTATATCTGTCTCACTATGGCCATATGAGCAATCCTCTCTCTCCCCACAGGAAACCTTACACACAAGACACTGTACCAGCTTCCATAGCTCATTCCAAGCTCCTGAAAATTAGTTTTAAAAAGCAATGCAAATGTGGATGGACCTTGGACTACCACAGTGCAGTGCAGAGGAGAGCTTGGTAATAAGCATTCAGGGACTAAACAAAACCGAGGACAAGTTCTACATTCAACATGCCATGCACCAAATATCTCAGCAGAAGCAGCTGTCAGAAAACGAATGAACACATTTGACCTGACGCTGCTGGAAAGAAAAAGAAAGTCAATGAGGTGACATCTCTTCAGCAGGTGACAATGCAACCGGCTGGTCATGCCAAGTTCGGGAGCTTGGGATGGGCACTCTGTTTAACCCTGTGTGATGTGATGGGTCTTCTCAGCTGAGCCCTGCTAAGACTCCAGTGTAACTATTGCGGGCTTCATTGTGAGGGAGGCTGGACAGGCTCCTTGCCTAGCCTGGAATAAGATGGCTTCTTTCATTCCACTTGTTTACAGCCAGGATCTGCCTGACCTCGATTTATTTACGCCCCACTCCCCCGCCCCCCAACCCCATGAAGGAAACTGTTTCCACACAAGCCACTAGCACTGGGGAAACCTATTTCCGTGCATGGCATTACATAGCACTTAAGCTCCAGTCTGGGAGTCCTGTCAAAATGCAAATGTAGAAACCAAAGTCATAGTCCCTTGATTAGCAAAGCCAAAAGCTGACGAAAATCAGCACAGCATTGATGAAAACGCTGGGTGAGAACAGAGAGCTGCTAACCAACATTCAGCTGCGCTTTTTCCACAGTCCAAAAATATTTTACGCAATGTAGCAACCTAATTAAAAACGTTGATTTACACACAAACTCTTGTTTGATTGTTGCTCAATACTAATTATACACATAAATCTGGGCTGACCCTGGAACAGGAGGTGTTCAACCGGACACAAATCAGGCTCAGAGGCATGGGTGTTTTTAGCCTCCAGGCGAGACATATCAGCTGTTTATAGGCATAAAACTCAGTGTGAAGTTTCTCTGCGTTTTTATTCAGACAGTGATACAAGATTTCGATCACAACTTAAAAGATATGACGGAGCACATGGCCCAATGGCAGTCCACAGTGAGCAGCTGTCATGGCAAAGTCTCCACAGAGGTTCGGGCACAGCACACACCAGTGACTAAAAGGGAGCTGGGAGCGGGGCAGGGGTTCTCACAGCGTACGGAAAGTTTCCTCCCCTTCAGGGATTTATTTTTTAAACAGAGGAGTTAAGCGGTTTGTTTTATGGACTGCAGCCTGGATTCAGCATGTGCCTAGCCCTCCATATGAGCAGTCCCAGTCAGTCCATTGATTTCAATGGGGCTTTTACTCATTGGCTTTAATTTAGGCACATGTTTAAGTACCTGGCTGAACCAAGGCCTGTATCAGAACTTCACAAAAAAGTTGAGTCCCTCCCCATCCCATCTTCTAAATTAACCTCAAGACGATACCCATTTATTTATGTCAATTTAGTGACACCAATTAATGATGACAATGCAATTAACTGGAATCCCAGGCAGTGAAAATAACCACATAATTCCTTCTTTAGAGGAAATCTGTAATATATTCCCAATCAGACTTCATTAACACAAACTATTCCAGTAGAACATAGTAATCTAGTTATGGTCTGTGAAATATGAAGGCCTATAGTGTCATGCAGAATTAAGAGTAAACTACTCTTAGTAAATGAAAGGGGGACATATTTTATTTGTCTTTTTCTTACAGCGACTGACAAAATGAAATATTTATCTGAATTCGGTGTCCATCAATAGACTGATACTTGCTGAGAATTTGGCTCAGGAAATAATATTTTCAAATATTCTGCATTCTCCATTTTTATTCTGATTATGGTTTTATACCATGTCTACCCTTTTTGGCAAATTGCCTGTATACTGAATATATGAACATCTTAATGGAATTGTGTTATCATGCAGATGTGACCAACTGTTCAAACAAGATACTGTATGTAGGCTGCTTACTTGAAGAGTTAAGCAGGTGACATACACAGGAAAAAATAGAATATTATTCCAATATTTAATTTTTATGCACTCATGAGACCATTCCAAGCGTTTTAATGTTATTTATCTTGTATCCCAATTACTGATTTTATACAATTACCATAATACAAAGTTGTCACAAACTAAAAGAATTTCTCACATGAATCAACAACTTCAGTCTTTCACCTTCCTCTCCTCCCCCCCAAAATTCAGGCCACAGGGAACAAAACAAAAACATACAAAAACACAAATTCCGATCAAATAAGCAAGCAAATCTAAATGTAAACAGCAACTTGAGATATTTTGAACTATGTGTCCCTGACTTATGTTAGGATTAGTAGCTGCATTTCATGATAAAGCTGCTAACAACCTATAGATTTCATGTAAGAATGATTATCTATTACAGTATAAACAATCGTTTTCATCAAACCCCTAACTTTTCCCAGATCTTTACAACAAGAAAGTATTTCTGACCTTACATAAATTATAGTAGGGTGTATTTAGGATTAACAGTTTAGTTGAAATTACTGATTTTCACATGAATTTATCTTGAACTTTTAAGCAACAGCATACCCTGATTTAAGACCATGCCAATTAGTAAGAATTATTTTTAAAATTTGTGTATCCCTCCCAATATGATGGGTGGTACTATCAATTTCTAAATTTAGTACAGTATGCAAAGGACATTAAGATATACGCTTGCAGTATTTGCTGTAGTATAAGCAACATACTGTGGGAGAATGGTATTTTAAATACCTGATGTTTATTGCTTTATTCCTTTCCCCCCTTTTCTTTTGTCAGCAATTGGTATCATATTAAGCTGGGTGATCACTGCCTTTCACTTACCACCACCAGCAATGCTACCGGAGAAGAAATTTAAGGTGTTTTTGTTTTTTTTTTTAAATCATTCTTGTTACCTCCTTGCCAAAAATAAAATCCCCTAATGCTGGATATTATCCGATCTGGTTGCACATGTGTAACATTTGCCTGTCATGAATATGCTTTCAATTCAACCTTATTGTTTTTTTCATTTGAGAAACCTTCCATTAACACAGGGATTTTATTTTTCATACCAGTCTCTTGTAAGCAGTGACTATTTGAAGGAGGGATTTGTGTATTTTTATGTACACTGGATTTATGGAAATAATTAAGAAATGTGATTACAATTCCATTGTGGTTGTTAACCTTTTCTCATGAATTCTTCCTTAAACTGGAGTACATTCGTTTAGTGTATTTTTATTTTTAAAGCATAATTTTTCCTGTTTGATGACGACTATGAACTGTAGTTGCAGCTGTTGAGTTTTACTACATTTTCAGTCTAATACCTACCCTATAGTATAGTAGGAGTTAATCCCATAATTCTAATTAATTGGTCATCAGAAGACATATGGCTCAGAAAACTTCCTTTTCTATATCCCTCAAGAAAAGGCACTGTACAGTAAGATGCATTCCGAATTGTTCCCATGCTCTTCTACATTTCTATGATGTTTTATATAAAAATCACTGTACGATATCTATTTTAATCTTGATTAATTCAAAGTGCCACGAGGACAATAAGCTATTCCTTACTCAATACACTGGAACCTCTTATAACAAAGTCATTTCAAAATCATATAACTTTATTGGGCCAAATCCAGGTATCCGTGAAGACAAAGGAAAAACTCCCATTAATTTCTTCAGCACCTCAACTTGGCTTGGCACTATGAGCTGAGTTTTACTGTATTCAAAACTGTAAATTGAACATTGCTAGAAATGAACTGTAGCTTTTATCCAGTTTAACTATAAAAACATAACTCACTGTCAATAGGATCAACCAAAGTAAATTCTCAAGAGTGCTAGAAGCCTTAGGAATGATTATCAAGGTAGCAGTAGACATGTTCCCTGCTCTGACGGGCAAGAATCCATGTCAGTGCTACTTTGAGCAATCTCTAAAGCCGAGAAGGGAAAATACTACAGTGCTGTATACACCTTTCAAAGATGCAACACCTTTACCAGTTTACCTGCCCATGTACTAACTTCGGGCCAGATTGTGACCAAATGCACATATAAGCCTGAGTTTCAAACACATGCAGAAGGAAAGATCTTTTGCAATCTAATACCTAAGCTTTATACTGTACCCATTAAATGAGAGATAGCTACCACCTGTGCTTAGTAGCCAGAAATAGTCTGACTTTGGAGTGTCTTACTACACAACTGCACTTAAAGAGACTGCTCAAGCAGATGTCACTTCTTCTAACTCATCTCAGGATGTTTCAGCAAGCACTTAGGTGATAGATGACGCCTGTCCTCCAGCTTCTCACATGCCAGGAGAAGTAGATCTAATTTTATCTCCCAAGAGATGGAACCACTTGTGTAAAAGGTCATTAAACACTCACTGTTGTTCCAAGGGATTGGTGGGTATAGAAGGGAGAGCTTGAAGATTTATAAAAAAAGCCACATTGTTTTGACAGGATCCTGCCCACTCTCTGAGCCCTGGGATATGGGAAGAACAGGATATCTTATGGATGTGTTTCTCAAAAGAAAAGGAGAAGGTAAAATACGACAAGATGGAAAAAAATAATGTTGATGATTAAGATATTGGAGAAAAGAGGAGAAGAAGCCAAGCCAGGATTTCATCCCCTGAGCAACTGTCAAGGCAGAACTCCAAGACTTCATTTAAGGATCAATGAACTCAGAGTGCACTTGTACTCACAGACACAAATCACAGGCAGCTGCTTTTTTAAAATTTATTTATTTATTTTAATGAGTTTATTGCTCCTGAAACATTGGGGAATAAAAGGCCAGGAGACTGAAGCTGCACAATAGTGAGCTGCAAGTATCGCACACATGGGAAGAGAGGGAATGACCTCCCCAGGGGGTTAGCCAGGGAAACAATACAGAAGAATTCCTGGAACACCACACAGCAGCTGGCTTACTAGGAAGACAGACCAATGACAGAGAATCACATGGTGCTCTGCAGGCTGCAACGGCTCTTCATCCAGTCAGGGATGGTCCTGGTGCCAACCTGCAAAGTTTGCAGTGGGCTGTGGCCTGGCTAGTTGGAAATCACACAGTTGAGCACACTGGGCAAGTGAGTGGTATCTGACCCTGCAGCTATCAGCATATGGGATGCAGGTCATGCATCCGATGAAGTGAGCTGTAGCTCACGAAAGCTTATGCTCAAATAAATTAGTTAGTCTCTAAGGTGCCACAAGTACTCCTTTTCTTTTTAGGTCATTCATGGTGGCAGGTCCTTGGCTATGGAACTTTCTACCAACAGAGACTGAGATGGCCCTGAGCCTTGTCACTATCAGGGCATGACATAAGACGCATCTGTTTGCATGGACCGTGCCTCAAAACTGATGCCTGGAAAATGGCCAGCAACATTTCTCTGGAGACAAACAAGAATAATCCTCCTTGAAATTAGTGGCATAACAAATAGAGGGGTGCAGAAGGTGGTCTTCTACAGGAGAAAAGCCGCCACTGCACCTAGAAGCATCAGTGATGAGCATCTTGAGAATGCAGACAAAGCAGGTAGTGTTTTCCTGTGGTGGCAAATTCTGCAATCCAAGGGATAGTTCTGCAAGGAGACACTATCTCAGCCACAAACTTACAGAACATTGGTTATTAAATTCTCCCCATTTTTCTTTATGCAGTGCTAGGCAACTTGACCCATGGTTATGAAATCTAGGACCTATCAAAGGTTCCAGAATCTATAGTGAGGAATGCACACCTTGGTATAATTTTGGTTTTCTTTATATTTTCTGCTGCTACCACTTTTTGTGCAATTAAAACCAAAACCAAATAAAGAGCTGGGAAGGAAGAATCTCACCCTGATGCAGGACTCACTTATCTGACTAGGAGCACAGTTCTCTGTAACATTCAGATTCATATTCTCAGAAACACACATGGAATGACACCTACAAGTTTGGGCTGGACAGATATTAGTACTTTAATCCTAAAACTGGGACAATCCTGAGCCTTGTCTGGCAATGGAAAGAGACAAAGCTTCCTAAAGCTTTTTCTGTTGAGACTTGTGTTAATAGATAAATCACCTGTCACGGCAATAAAAGCCTGCTCAGGTATGAACACTAGCATCTAGTAGTGCTCTAATCAAATTTCAGAGGATTCTCAAACCATTTTTTTTTTGGTGGGGGAGTGGAATTTGCACTGCGAGATCAAAGTCAGCTTACCCCAACAGCAAGCCTGCTACTGTCTAGCACTGAATGCTCTAAATGACAGGGAATGTCACGCTATGTGAACGCAAGACACCTACCAGTCCTCCCAAAGCCCAAGAGCGTTTGTCCCACCCTTACCCTGAACACCGAGGTGTAGAGCCTTGTGTGGATACGAAATTTGTCTCCGCATCTGATCTACGGATATAAAGGAGATATCCACAGATTTGTAGGACTCTACTGAGGTGGCTAAAAACATGAAGGACTTCAAACTGTGTCAGCTGCTGCTTTTTATCCTACTTCTGGATACAATTAACTTAGGCTTGAATAGAGACTGGGAGTGGATGGGTCATTACACAAAGTAAAACTATTTCCCCGTGTTTCAGAGTAATAGCCGTGTTAGTCTGTATTCGCAAAAAGAAAACGAGGACTTGTGGCACCTTAGAGACTAACCAATTTATTTGAGCATAAGCTTTTGTGAGTTACAGCTCACTTCATCGGATCACTCTCTTGTTACAGTGTGTATGAAACCCATTGTTTCATGTTCTCTATGTATATAAATCTCCTCACTGTATTTTCCAGTTTATGCATCCGATGAAGTGAGCTGTGGCTCACGAAAGCTTATGCTCAAATAAATTGGTTAGTCTCTAAGGTGCCAGAAGTCCTCCTTTTCTTTTTGCGAATGCAGACTAACACGGCTGCTACTCTGAAACCGATCTAGTACCATTAAACCCTAACTATGCATTTTAAATCTATTTTTCAATTTACTACACTTAGACACCAATTCTCCTAATTATTTTAACAAGTTAGAAGTTGTATTTGTTTTACAATCACTACATCCCATGTTCACTTTCCTAGACCATTGGCATGTCAAACTCATTCAGTTGCAAGAAAACAAGATTAAATGTCAGCTTTCATGTGAACTATATGATTTGAAAACATAAAAATACAAATATCTCATTATTTTGCCCTTTATATATGGTTACCTATGAAGTGATGTATGAAATTAAAAGTTTTAAATAATCAAAACTGAAAACTGACACATGGTTCCCAATTTAAACAAAAAATTACTCAGGTCTTAAATGAAGTCTGCTTGGGGGAAGCAAGGAAAGAGGGTTTCCCCACTTAAATACAGTGTTCTCATTAGAGATTGGGTCTTCTTCCCGAGTAGAGTCCTCACCTCTCTGAGAGATGAACAAATCTAAAAAGCATGGATGTTGCAAAAGGAAAAGTATTCTTAACTCTAAAGATGCAGGATGTGTACCTCAATTTTGTAAATGTATTTAAATGTATCCGAGGGGAGCCGTAATTTACTTGTTGGTAATTTAAATAACACTGGGGGCAGAACAGTGTTTTATGTTTAATTAACCATATTAACCTTACAATTATAACACCATACCTAGGTTATTTTATTGATTTTTCTATGATTGAGATAATGCAACCTGTTTGACATTGATAAAATAATGCTCATCGTGAAAAAGGATACAAGATTAACACCCTGAACTGGCAGTAGCTGATGTGACATTGCTGGAAATTCCAGCGAAAACAAGAGATGTTATGACAGCGATTAATCGCTGCAAGAACAGAAGGAGCAGTAAAGTTAAATGGCTGTAAGCTCTTCAGTGGGGAATGATCTCATGGTTACCAAACGTGTTGAATCGAGTTACAATAAATATGGGGACTCTCTCAGAACACCTAGCACTCTGAGAATGACACCCCAACGTGATGCCCAGCAATGCTGTAACGCTGGACCCATTTGGGGTGTGATATTGCTTCCACTGACTCTTTAATGCTACACTAACAGGCATATTAGATTAGACATCAAAACTCCATTGACTTCCATGTGAGCAGGAGCACTTTGCTGATCCTTGAGAGTGTAAAGTATTTACAAACACATTCGCATTGTGATGAGAAAATATTCCCAATTGAAGACCTCCAGACAGAGTCACCTTTGGGAACACAAAATGTAATTCAGACCGAGCAGCAAGATTTAATAATCTCATCTCTCATTTACCATGTTGTTTATCCAGACAACAGTTATTTTCTATTCTGAATATAAGATGCAGTATCCCAGATACCATTCTGTGATCACTGTGGATAAATGCTGACATTTTAACAGTCAGCACGGTTGCTCAAAATTTTTAATTTAACTTCAGCTAAAGTTTCCTTCATAGTGAAAAAGCTTTTGACTGTGTGGAAATGTTAATAATGTGGATTCTGTGTTTTAAAATGGTTTGGTTATGAACCTTCCTTTAATAATAAACTGTTTCTCCTTATATAGTTATCCATTGGAATGGATGAGTTAAAAGTAGAACAGACAAATTTAATTAAATAAGATATATATGAGACAGGTATGCTTACTATCCTCTCTTCTAGCTCTCCTCTTTAGATCCATACAAGAAAGCAGTATAGAATTCTTTAGTGTAAAGATGATATTCTAATGTTTGCAACCAATCCAGAGAAATTTATCCAAACGATGAAGAAATATTAGGTATAAAATCAAGTGCACAAAGTCTAAGCTTCCATTAGTGAATGAGCACTGGGGTTTTCCCTTACAAGGGCACAGGCCATGTTAAAGTTAGCCTTACCAAGTCTTTTCCACACCCTTTTGTGCTGTACACAGGAGTCAGCATTCCCTCTTCATGGAGATTTAGGGAGCCTAGAATCAGACCTCAGAACAAGTGTATAACTTCACCTCGCTTTTCCCTGGCCTACTGATGCCTGGAGGTAAGGTGTTTAGGATTCCAAAGATCCCTTGCGTTTGCACTGAAATTTAGCATTCACATGTCATTCCAAAGCTCCGAGGAGGCTTTCTGAGTGCTTCTCTTAACAAGTCAGAGGCTGATGACTTTGGTCATCTGCTCAAGGGCCAGTTCTTTGTTCAGAATGATTCTACTGAGGCAGCGCAAATGCCTTTTTATTAAACAGATTCAATCACTGTCACTTGTCTAGTGCCCAATTTTGAAAGTGCAACTCCGCTGCCTAATTCTGCAACACTGACTGACGGGAGCAGAACAGCCAGACCAGACATGGTCTTTGAGAATTCTCTCTGTGGTTGAATTCACTAGGCCAATTTTTGACAGTGGAATACTAATGAGCAGAGTCAGCACAAAGAGTGACAAAATGATTCATGGCCCTCTGTTGGGTGGATAACCCTCTTTAGTAAAAAATTTAATTCATGGCATGATACCTGATCCTGCAACTTTCAAGCAACAGCTCACCAGCAAAGAACTGGGAACCCACAAAATCTTATGATATACACCTGCCGGTTTCTGCCAGAAGAATTCTGCTCTGGTTCAAGGTTACACCAAGAATTTTCTTAACCTCTTCTATGTAAAAATAAATAAAATAATAATAATAATAAAAATTACAACTACCAAAATAATGAATAATTTAAAATGAAACAGGAAAGCACACACACAGAGCACACCCACATGGGGAAACTGCCTCCCTGTAATTTACTCACTAACTTAAATACCTAGATATCATGGTGATTGATGCACTAAAAAGACATTGATGGATAACGTGTATGGGTGGGTGTGTGCGCGCGCATCTTTTGATATACCTAACGCCAAGAATTTATAGCTGCCACTCATTTCCCATTGAAACCATATACTGGCCACTTAATTTAGATGAAAAGAAGAGGAGGACTTGTGGCACCTTAGAGACTAACCAATTTATTTGAGCATGAGCTTTCGTGAGCTACAGCTCACTTCATCGGATGCATTTCGTGGAAACTGCAGCAGACTTTATACACACACAGAGAATATGAAACAATACCTCCTCCCACCCCACTGTCCTGCTGGTAATAGCTTATCTAAAGTGATCATCAGGTTGGGCCATTTCCAGCACAAATCCAGGTTCTCTCAGGGGGGTGAGGGGGTGAGAGAACCTGGATTTGTGCAGGAAATGGCCCAACTTGATTATCATGCACATTGTGTAGAGAGTTGTCACTTTGGATGGGCTATCACCAGCAGGAGAGTGAATTTGTGGGGGGGGGGGGGGTGGAGGGTGAGAAAACCTGGATTTGTGCTGGAAATGGCCCAACTTGATGATCACTTTAGATAAGCTATTACCAGCAGGACAGTGGGGTGGGAGGAGGTATTGTTTCATGGTCTCTGTATGTATATAAAATCTGCTGCAGTTTCCACAGTATGCATCTGATGAAGTGAGCTGTAGCTCACGAAAGCTCATGCTCAAATAAATTGGTTAGTCTCTAAGGTGCCACAAGTACTCCTTTTCTTTTTGCGAATACAGACTAACATGGCTGTTACTCTGAAACCTTAATTTAGATGCACATTTACACAAAACAGGGAAGGGAGATGTACACTAATTTATAGCCACAATTTCAAAAGAATACACTTTTCTCTCCGTATTTATGTGGTCCGAGCTCCTATTCCTGAGATGTGCTAAGCTTCTACTAAGAGGTACTAAGCATCTCCAATTCACTGACTTAAATGGGAGCCGAGAGCTCCCATGTACCTCAGAGAACTGAGTTCATAGTTTCTACACTGAACCTGCACTACAGTTAACACTGGTGGGCGTATGTGTCACAGTCACCCATTCAGTGCAAAGTTCAATGGCTTCATGCACATTCACTAAAACCTACAGAATTATTTTAAAGTGAAAAAAGTCCCCATGATTTGTATGTACTTTTTCTGCTCTCTCATTTAAATTTTAGCAGATGATGTTGACTCTGGAAGAAGAAACATTCACAGATCTAATGAGAATTTTTAGAAATATTTCACTCTATTATAATTGCTTTTGGAAAGCCAGTTTGTTCCCTTCACCCTGCGTTGTCTTTCTCCTGTTTCCACTTCTATATAAAAACTAATTATGTTAACCAGTGCCACGTCCAGTACATATTTATTTTGTTAGTGCCCCTTCTTGCTTTAGGCAGGTTTTCATGCCACTTCAGTATCACATGCTGCATGATTTCTGGGCATTAATATTCTACTTCACACATCTCACATGCTACAGCTTTTGAAAGGGAAGATTAAAAGGAACTAGGAGCATGGACTGATAAAGTCAATTAGCCAAAACTTCTAATGAATTCAGATTACACAGCAGAAGTTTCTAGCAATTGTGTATATTCACACTCTTGGAGAAGGGATTGGCCCGGTGTCACCTTCTTTGTGTATTTTGACACTACACGAAGAAGATGAGCCCACACCATAGGTTTGGGGCCATGGACAGAAATACACTTTTGGCTTTGTTAGTGCTAAAAAATCCCTATAACAAAAATATTTTTTTAAAAAATTAGTAAGTCCTGTCAGGAAAGTTCTAACAATTTGGGGAAAACATGGGAGGAAATTGCCTTGATATTAACTCCCTGGCAACGGAACTTCTTCATGACCATCTGACACGATCAGTCAGACCTGCTGACCTGACTCTTCTTGTTGGTGGGAAATTTGCTGCATGGTGGAGGAAAGGAGGAGAGGGGAAGGTGTAGCAACAGAGCACTCTACGCGCACACCAGTACTTGTTTTTCAGCTTCTACATTCTGGCTCTGTGATTACAGCTATGACTGGATCAGAAAGCCACAGACTGAAGTCTGCACCAGGACAACAGCCCAGGTCCTGCAGCGCAGGAAGAGCATGCTGCTTTATTATAGGTGATATCCTTCAGAGCCCTTCCAAGTCCTCTGAATAGGGACTGCTAGTGTGGAGGTTAACATTCCCTAGGATAGAACTTTAAATAAAATATAATTAAGGACCCCGATCTCTCTACAATAAAATCAGTTCCAATGTGCAAGGCTGTGTGTGAACTATAGCTGATGGTACTGGCAAAGACAAATTTGGCTTGCTTTGCATATCATTGCCCTCCTGGTGCCCAACTCCTTATTGAAATCTGCTCTGCAAAAGCAAATTCTGTTCTCTGTACCGTATATTATTGTCTGTTGCTTCCTAAATTAAAACCAATGGCATCCACACCTTTTCCTGATTATCTTCCTTTTCCAAGCCCTTTCTCCCCGAATGATTCCTGTGTCTAATTTATATTGTCTCTTCTGGAAGATTATCCACAATGTCACCTACTGGCTAGGCTAGTCTCACTAACATTGGTCCAGACAAGCAGTCCAGTGAGAGGTTTCTTCAAAAGCTTGGATTGTGATTCTCATGGGGCTGTCAGGGGAAGGAAGGGAAAATTCATGACAATTGTCAGGTTTGTGCCAAGACACTAAGAGGCATCCTGTAGTATTTAAAATACAATTTTTAATATTTTCTCACAATAGATGACAGACGGTCACACTGTGTTTGATGTATTTATTCATTCTCACATTGCAACCAAGTTTTCTAAGTAGCAGGGACTTTGTCTTTTTCATGAATATAAAACATTTCCATTAAAGGTCCATGTTTTCACATTCCAAATACAGGAGAGACTGAAGTTCAAGACATTCATTATGTATCTATCACAACACCCACAAATGGCAGTAGTCTGACAAACTACTCTGATTCAGCATCTCTGCATTCATCCCAAATTGTTTCAAGTGTATATGAAATGACCTTTGAGTTCACACAGTTCTTGCTACTGATGCAATATGCAGATTTTACAAACAAGATTTAAGCTCAGTGACTTTTCAAAACAGCTTAGAATCAAAAATTCGTAATATGGAACAACGTGAACTAGTTCTTATCAAAATGTCAAAATCTATTTTGCCATTAATCTTTGCTTAGAACATCTTTGCAAACTTTTGGAAAAGCACCATTGTTTACAGCACAAAAGTAACATGGAAACCAAAAACTGAATCAGACAAGTAAAACAGGAGTTAATAAACTGAAGTTACAGCTGGTCCTTGTTGAAAGGATCTGTCTCTTTCATATGTCCCCATTTTAGAAAGCAAAAGAAAGACAGGAATCCAATTATATAGTCTCAGACCTTCTGTCCTGAGATGTGGGTGATGTGTGTACCTGTGCATTTCCCCATGATCCTTTGCAAAGAGCACATATATTTACAATCCATCAGCAGTGCCATTATTACAAAACAACACAAGGCCATTAATGCATCACCTGCATATTATCAGCATGGCAGGATAACCCAACAGGAACATGCCGTTCTCAGGCTCTCCCTACACTCTGCTAGAGCAGTCTATGCTAATACGACAGGGAAGCATTGTGGGAGTTCCAACATAGGTGCCAAATCCATATGGCTCACTGAGACGACCGTCAGAGTCACACAGGCACCAGAGATAGGGGACTCCACACACGTTCCCTGGAAATCCCACTCTTACGGGTGGCGAGAGAGATCCGCACCATTCATAGCGGGCGCTGCATGCTTACAGAGAAAATGGCTTAACAGAATTTCCCCAGGCTGGTGCTCTGCTGTGTTCTGTACTCAGACCCAGTCCTAATGCACTGTACCAGGGCATGTGAAATTCTTTGATTATCCTCATTTTGGTATGTTAAGATACAGTTTCAGTTCCATTAACCCATCACCAAAGCTTGATGCTGCAAGAGGGCTGATGCAGAGCTCTAGCTAATAGGAATGAGTACAAGAACCTTTCTTGAAATGTCCAGACCAAGGCCTGGTCTACACTAGGGGGGGCAGGATCGATCTAAGATACGCAACTTCAGCTACGAGACTAGTGTAGCTGAAGTTGACGTATCTTAGATCGACTTAGAATCACTTACTTCACGTCCTCGCAGCACGGGATCGACGGCCGCCGCTCCCCTGTTGACTCCGCCTCTCGCCGTGGTGGAGTTCTGGAGTCGACGGCAGAGTGATCGGGGATCGATTTATCGCATTTACACTAGACATGATAAATTGATCCCTGATAGATCAATCACTACCCACCGATCTGGGTGATCGATACCTCAAGAGAGGTATCAGGGAATTACAGCTGGAAAGAGAAGATACACATACCCAACACTAAAGAAAAACTTGAGTCGTTCCCTGAAAAAAATGGAGGCTGTTAAAACACCAGTCCAGCTCTGATGTCTAAGGTCAAACACTGATAGTTTCATTTTTTGTTTGATTTTAAGTTTGACCCTCCTCTTCCCCATCTGAGTAACAGTCTCAGAGTTGGCCCTAAGTCAGTAAACCTGATAGGAGGGTGCTCTGCCCTGGACACACCAGATACAGCCGCCTGGAATAGACTACTGTCCTAGGCTGCCCACACATTTCTGGAGAAGAGGCCAGAGGTACATGTAATTGCTCAGCTGAATGAGATCTACCTCACCCCTTTGTCTAATTTAGCCTCCCCATGTCATTTACCTATGTAGTCTACTCAAGTGGGAGCTGCATATGAAATGGGAAACAGCACATTTCTGTAACCTGGCTGAAAATGCCATATTACTGTCCACCTGTCCAGGCTCACCGGGAGCAAGATCCAATTCGGGCCCTCCAACATTATCACAACATTCTGTGCTCTCTGCACACAGTCTCCGCAATCTTTTACATGGCACTGGCTTACCTGGAGGTCAGAACTAATTACAGACTAATTTTTTCACTTCAGACAGAATCATAACACTATTAAGATCTAATGCATTTATTACTGTGACTCTCAACCAGACAGTATTAAAACTTGTGAAAGTGACTTTGCAAATTACCAAACAGTCACCAAGCTAATGAAGCAGGACTTTTAAAGTGACTGAGAAATACTTCCCATATTATAAAGGACAGCAATCTACTATAAGGAGAGAGATTTGGTTTAAAGAAAAAATGCACCACAATGTGAGAAATATTAATCCATACCGTATCAGACCACAGCTAGCTGAGATGGGGAATAGCCTTAACTCTGATGCAGTAAGGCACTAACTCAATAGATATACAGTAACAATAGTAACACTCTGCACTTATATTCCAACTCTCACCTAGAGCATCTTGGAGAGACTAAATTGCTTCAACTAAAAGTGGCAACAATTAAGAAAGTTTGAGACCAGTTTCTCTGACTGCCATGTTATCTGAACTCAAAAGAATACGCTGCATTACAGTAGCAGCCGTGTTAATCTGTATCTGCAAAAAGAAAAGGAGGACTTGTGGCACCTTAGAAAATCCTTCTGCCTTTTTAACTTCATGACTTCAAAACAAAGCACAGAACAAAATGGGGTGTTGTTCATTATTATTTTTATTGGAGAGAGAAGTTATTAAAAAATACTTCCTGAATAAGACTGGTCTGACAGCTGTTCTATGCAGTTCTGATTACATGCGATTCTTGGAAGAAAAATATATTTAACTAACCTGTCTTGTTGGGATGTGTGTGTATCCTGGTATTTGTATTTCTCATCTGTATCCACACCGATCCCGAATGAATACTGGCATGAAAGAGGTGAGGGGTTGGAAGGTTACGGTACAAAACAACATGAAAACCAGTGTCATGAAAAATCTTTTCTCTATGACCCAGTGAGATACAGCAGTTGTGCTACTGTCTGACCACCACAAGGACAAGGGGGGCACAGGGGTGAGAGGATGGTTCTCACACAATTCAACAGAAATTCATTGTCACACTAAGAAAATGTTCAGCTTCTCCCTTCTCTTGGTGCATGCATGCATTCATTAAGGAATGTTGAACATTACTCTTCCACATCATCATAAAAGCAGATTGGGAAAATAAAAATTAGCTCAAATCCTTGAAGAAAGATATTTGGATAGTTGTCATTGGGACAGTCAATAAAATTATCGGAGTCAAGTGGTATTCCCCATGCAGGAGATCTAACGGGTCCCTAGATCACAGAATTTGGGGCAGGAATAGGAGTCTCTCTTAAGCTACAGAACCCAGGATACCCATTGGTAGGCTCTCTATAACCTAATCAAGCACCCTTTATGTCACCAGCCTTAAACACAAAGGTCAGGAAAGACAAGTGATTCTTACTCTTTGCTGTTCTGTGGAATGACTGCATTTAGACTGTGTTTGTGCAGTGCCTAGCACAATGCAGTCCTGGTGCTGGGCACTAAGATAGTACAAATAATAATAATAAAAGAGCTTTCAGGAATCCCATGAGACTAATTAAATACAAGAAACTGGCATAAACAACACTGAATATTGCAGACCCATGTTCTCTCTTTTGCACGAAGTTAACTTAACATTGAGAATTCTAATAATCTGTCACTTTAAATAGCGCAAACTAGAAACAGGGAGACAGACAATAAAATTTCACTCCAGGACATGTTTCCTCTTAGCATCTGATGGCTAGAACAGTATGTTATTCAGTGAACCAAATCTTCCTTTACCAAAAAAAAAAAAGTATTTTCTTGGTAACTGGACAAACAGTTTCAACCTTTTCCTAGCAGCTTTCAAATCCCGTTATACAGTAAACATTTGTACTGTAGCATTCATTTTCTCACTATAAACAAACCACAGTAACTTAGGCAGATCATTTGATGAGTCACCCAATCTGCTGGTGCGCAGAGAAATTTGCATTGCGTATTCAGACGGCGTGTAATAACGCTATATAATATGACCTATACTAAAGCAGTCTGGTGCTAACTCTTGGGGGAAAGCAAAAAGATACACAATCCCACAAGATCCTAGCACAACCTTTGAAATACACTGAATGTGAATGTCACCTTGGGGTTTTAAGCAAGGAGAGCAATTAGGAGCATAGCTATGCAAGTTTGCATGCTTAAAATATTCCAAAACATTTATAAATCAAACTTGTGCCCTGGATGCAGTTCAATTAACTCAATTAGCAGATCTCTGCTTGTGATCTGTACATCTGACCTTTTAGCCAGATACGAGTAACAATAGCATATGGTAATTCAAGTTACCGATTTGCACAACTCCATGGTTCTGAATAAGTTGAAAATAGTTGTTTCATTTTAATAAATGAGCTCTCTCTAACTGCCATGTAGCCTAGCTAGGGTTAGCTTTATTACACTAGTGGCAGGGGTGAATATAAGAGAAAAAATGCATTTTATGCAGCACTTATATGGCCAGGTTCCTGGCCTACATACCTAAAACATGGATGGATCATGGCCCTCAAATGTGTGCACCAGGAAGTGGGAAGAGATATCTGCTATCTCCTTTTGTTTATAAGCAAACATTGTTTGATTAAAGCATGGGGTACCTATTCCATCCCACAGATCTCCACACATCACTGAACAAAAGACATTGCTAGCCTTGGTGAAGTTTCAACACTTGAGGTACAGAGACAAGATTTTGCCACAAGAACAAGCCCTGATTGAACTTGTTTTCCAGAAGTGTCACAAAAATGATAAAATTTGATATTTTCAAATATCAGTCATTACCTACACACAGATATCATAGAATCATAGAATATCAGGGTTGGAAGGGACCTCAGAAGGTCATCTAGTCCAACCCCCTGCTCAAAGCAGGACCAATCCCCAATTAAATCATCCCAGCCAGGGCTTTGTCAAGCCTGACCTTAAAAACTTCTAAGGAAGGAGATTCTACCACCTCCCTAGGTAACGCATTCCAGTGTTTCACCACCCTCCTAGTGAAAAAGTTTTGCCTAATATCCAACCTAAACCTCCCCCGCTGCAACTTGAGACCGTTACTCCTTGTCCTGTCCTCTTGCACCACTGAGAATAGTCTAGAACCATCCTCTCTGGAACCACCTCTCAGCTATCAAATCCCCCCGCATTCTTCTCTTCTGCAGACTAAACAATCCCAGTTCCCTCAGCCTCTCCTCATAACTCATGTGTTCCAGACCCCTAATCATTTTTGTTGCCCTTCGCTGGACTCTCTCCAATTTTTCTAATTTTTCCACATCCTTCTTGTAGCGTGGGGCCCAAAACTGGACACAGTACTCCAGATGAGGCCTCAACAATGTCAAATAGAGGGGAATGATCACGTCCCTCAATCTGCTCGCTATGCCCCTACTTATACATCCCAAAATGCCATTGGCCTTCTTAGCAACAAGGGCACACTGCTGACTCATATCCAGCTTCTCGTCCACTGTCACCCTTAGGTCCTTTTCCGCAGAACTGCTGCCTAGCCATTCGGTCCCTAGTCTGTAGCGGTGCATTGGATTCTTCCGTCCTAAGTGCAGGACCCTGCACTTATCTGTTGAGGTTCAACAAGGATTTCTTTTGGCCCAATCCTCCAATTTGTCTAGGTCCCTCTGTATCCTATCCCTACCTGCCACCGTATCTACCATATCCATGTTCCTAGCACTGAGTTCATGTAACACACCTATCTTGTGTCTGAGTGCCTGACGAGTGAAAAGCTAAAACTTTGCCACCCTCTGACTGCAGTAAGCAATTTCATGTTGGGTCTAGGCGCTCTGGTGCTGTCACCGAACCCTGTGAAAGCTACATTGACAGTACGCTTCCCTAGCAGAATCCACACACAAGCTGTGTAAGATGCATACATGGATTTGACACAACCCTTTGATGTGACTCGTTAAAGTTTGATATTGTCCAGGCACTTTAACGGCACTGTCCCAATTTGCCCTCAGCAATATTTATATGAACTTTTCCCAGAAGCTAGTGACAAGGCTTGCCAGTTCTCCACCAGCAACTCACATGACATAAATTATTTCTGAAAGTTGGTCAAATGGTCACTTGTCAGCTCTGTATTTTCCTACACAAATCACCTGGCTTATGTGGCAGAGGGAAGTGAGTGCTACAGCACAGCACCTGCCTCAGTTCATTTCTGCAGTAACAGTTTTCAATAATCTCATAATTGCTATTTGAATGAAGTCACTTTCATGGTTCCTGCACTAGGCTCACAGACCCTCACTGCCAGGGTAAAATGCATGCCCACTAACAGCTGGGCCAGGCAGCCCCTGCTCTCCAGGGAGCAGCCTCGAGCTTGCAAATCCATGCATACTGCCAGCAAGGGAATAAGAGGTGGTTGTGCTCTGGCAAAGATGTATATGGAAGCTAAGCGTGGTGGAGGGTAAGGCGTAACTCAGTCACCAGGCACTAGTGCTCACGTCAATGGAGGACCAAAGTCCTCTGCATTCCCCTGTCTTGCTCAGGACTTTACCTTCTACTTATAAGCCCGACAATCTGCAGCTCTCCTCTGCCGTGTCAAGCCCTGAAAGCTGGCAGCTGCATCCGCTTTAGTTATGGGATGCTTGGTTTGCTCATTTTCATGTCAGCACCCAGAATGGGCATCAGCAAAGGCCGTGAGCAATGGAGGTATCCCATCCTTGTCACCTCACCACCTGTGCCCAACATTGATGGTGCATAAGCTTTGAAAACAGACTCGCTAGTTGGGGAATTGTTGTGAGTACTCCGAATCCTGTGTTAGTCACCTGCAGTATGACACAACAAGAACTAGTGGTGCTAAGAGTCCCTTTTTACCACTTTCATCCGTTCTCTCCCATGTTATTAAATTACACTCTGGTTCAAGAGAGATTACCCAGGGCTGACGTAAGCATGGGACAAAAGCGGTTTCTACAATAGCATTTTGACACTCTCAGTTGAGTTGATAGATTCACTGCGCATTTTCAGCCCCCGAAGAGAGACTGAGCTAACCAAAACAGGGCATTATCAAGACTATTCCTGTGTATCTGAAGGTTGGTTTTTCAGCAATCACAGTAGCCTGTGGAGGTGAAGAGTGCTTCCTCTGAAAACAACAGATTGCATTAAAAAGGGAGAGGAACAAATACACCCAGGAGAAGTCAGTTTCTCTATTCACTGAAGTTTCCTGGAAGTGGCTCTTCCAGAAAGGCAACAGGAGCGCTGCTTTCCAGCAGCACTCTCATCTTTGCTTCTGTATGCTGTCTGGGGAGTTTCAGTCAGTTTTGGGCCCAGGCAATATGCATGTACATCTCCATATACTGCAGGTCACTTTGTCAGGTCATCAGAAGTATTAGTTTCCTGAGCTTTGACAGTCTGAAATGTACATGCTAACGATGCTAGGTCGTACCATGCTGACTGGTCAGAAGTGCAGCGGCACCTCAGGACAGCAAACACGGCTGCTACTCTGAAACATTGCTTGTGGAGGTATACAGGAAGCTGACGGGTTTCCTGCTCCCTTTTATGGGGTTACTTTATGGTTCAGCCATCACCTCTGTCCTGCTTCTCCAGCTCCCAAATTAGCTCCGCTTTCCTTGGCCTCGGGGTGCATGGCAGTCTTGCATTGTAGCAATTCCAGAAGAGGGGAACTGATACAGTGGAATCCTGGTTGGGAAGACAGTTTTACTGCTGGCACTGGTTAAGAACAACTCCTCACCATCTTGCCCTGCAACAGAAGATTCCATCCCAAGCAAGGTAGGAGGCTGACCAACTACACAATCCCAGATTTGTCTCACTGTGTTGGACTTTGCATAGCTGAACTTAGAGGGAAAGCTCAAGGGAAAATGCCTGTTTTTACCAAGTATTTTGGGGTGAGGGAGCAGAAACACAGATCATCAGGCAGGACATTAAATCGCAACTTTGGTCATTTCAGACCAATTATTGTTCGGGCCGGACCTGCCAGCCTGTACATTCCTGAAACACAGGGTTTCTTTTGCTCTCCTTTCCATTCCAAGAATGTGACAGGCTCGTGTTTGGAGTGGGGCAGGGAAACCTTACCTACCCATTGTTTTGTTTAATACTGAAGGGAAAGCATTTGAGACTTTAGCAGATAGTTACTACCATGAGGCCAGGTGAACCTGCCTAGGAAATGACCAGCATCTCAGACCTGACAAGTATTGGAAAAGCCTCAAATTAGCTGTTCAACAGCTTCAATTTTTCACACTTAGTCTCGGAGTTAAAATGCACCAACTTTCTGCAGCAGTAGGCTGTTTCCCAGTTCTAATTTTATCACACACAAAAAGGCACAAAATTAAATCAAATGTAGAAAAAATATTTGGGGACATAAAATTGTTTATCATGCTGACTCACTTACCTTTTTTGTTTGGCACAAATACTGTACCCTATCCGAGTGGCTGCAGTCTGGCGCGACATTCGCAAAGGTGCTGCAGGAAGCAATCCTCCTTTGGCAGGGGGATGGGTTAGATATCCTAGCAGCTCTCTGTGACCTACATGCTGAGCAGATGCCTTTGTTCTCAGGCACTTGAGTCACAGACTGTATCAAATGCATCCTCTCTCCAAAAACTCATAGGAGGAGGGACCCTGTAGAAGGACATTTCATGTAACTGAGTCTTAATGGGCTGGGGATTTCTCCAAGTTTACACAGCACACTGCGAGTGATACAAGGCCCAAGGAGGGAGAGCCCAGAGCCATCTAATAAATGCAAAATAAATTTGCATCCTGAAAAGCTCATGGAAATTATTTTACATTTAGGATCTGAACATTGGGCCAAATTACACCAGCCTTGCTCCTTATGTCCCTGGAGAGAGTCACCTGGGGTAGCAGGGAAATGACAAGCAACAGTTCTTTCCCTCAGGGCTTCTGCTGTTGGAGTCCACTTTAAATCTCACTGTGAGCTCCATGGAACAGAGTGCTGAATTTGGAGCATTCCCAGGCTGCTCTGGCACAGTGCTGCCCAGCTTCTGGCTATTTCCATTTCCATGATTCTCCTCCCCTTTCCACTACAGTGGGCCCCATGCCAGTGAAAGCTGGTGCAGACCCCAGGTGGATGTAGTCCATTATCTTAAGCAATAGACCTCGCACTCTTGTAAGTGTGACTCATGTATCATCAGTTTCCATTGTAACAAATGTAAACCTCCATGACTCAGACAATCAATGAAAATAAAGCTAAGAAACGAATGAACAAACAAGGAAACAAGCAAGCACAGGACACAGCCCCAGTCAATTCCCAGCTCTTGGTAATGGTCTGACATCATTACCGATAGCCAATCAGAAAACGGTATTTGCATCTGGCATTCTAAAGCCGTTCCATAGTGACTATTTAAAACCCTTGTTCAAATTGCCTGCAGGAACGTATTCCAATCCCATGGCTTAGTGGTCTGGCTTCATTTAAACTAAAGGCCACTTTGGGTATGAATCATGCATCTGCAGCACCAGTTTCACAGAGAATATTAATGACCACCTAGTTAAACAAATGAAATAGATACTCCTAGACCAGACACTTTATTGAAACAAAAAGAAAAGGAGGACTTGTGACACCTTAGAGACTAACCAATTTATTTGAGCATAAGCTTTCGTGAGCTACAGCATCCGATGAAGTGAGCTGTAGCTCACGAAAGCTTATGCTCAAATAAATTGGTTAGTCTCTAAGGTGTCACAAGTCCTCCTGTTCTTTTTGCGAATACAGACTAACACGGCTGCTACTCTGAAACCTTTATTGAAACAATTTCTGTCTCTTAACTGAAAGGACCTTCGCACATTTCCTCATCTCTTAACTTTCTTTATTTGTATCTGTGGAATTAACTATTAACATCCCATTTTCACATGGAGATACTGAGCAGCCAGCAGGGAGAAAAGTTCAGGAGCTGATTTAGGATCAAAGTCCTCGGAGCTGGAGAAGTCTAAGCACAGTGTTGTTGATATAAAACAAAGTCAGCTAACAGAACTCACTTCAGAATGCAAGCCCTGTCCAACTTGTCCTTTGAGTCTTATTTTAGTGAGTTGCTTATTCAGCAAAAAGGTCTCCCTTTCCAAAACGGCAAGCACTCCTTTACAAGGAGCAGCACACCCATTTGCTGCACAGGTGATGCTGCAGGGGAGGGATTTAATAAAAGTCGCCTTCGTGGAGTATCTAAATGACATACTATAAAAACAAGACACAGAGTCCAAATCTACGGGCTAGTTACACAGGCAGATAGTAACAAACAAGAGCTGGGATAAGAATGGAAATAATTACCCGCATTTCCTAGTCTCCCCTGCGGAACCAATAAGAAGTTATTTCCAATGCATGGATGGATAGTTCTTGCTTTTCTCCCTTCTTTACGCTCTCTGCCCTCCAATTTCCTGTGGAATTTGTTGTCAGAAGGTTTCAGTGGATTCCCAGCCAATGGGAGCTGTGGAGCCGGCAGGCGGGGTGGGGGCAACATGCAGAGCCTTCCTGGCCACCCCAGCGCCTAGCAGCCAGAGGGACACATTGCCGTTTCCGGGAGCCACCTGAGGTGAGCGCCACTCAGAGCCCCAATCTCCTCCCATGCCCCAACTCCTTGCCCCAGCCCTGAGCCCCCTCCCACACCCTGAAACCCTCATTTCTGGCCTCATGCCAGAGCCCGCACCCCCTTCCACACCCCAACCCCCTAACCCAGCCCGGAGGCCCCTCCCACACTCTGAACTCTTCATCCCTGGCCCCACCCCAGAGCCTGCACCTTGAGCTGGAGCCCTCAACCACTCCTGCACCCCAACCTCCTGCCCCAGCCCAGTGAAAAGGAGCGAGTGAGCGAGGGTGGGGGCGAGTGAGCGATGGAGGGAGCGGGGGCCTCCAAGAAAGGGGGCATGGCAAGGGTGTTCAGTTTTCTGCAAATAGACACACAGCATCTTAGGGGATACTACACTTTCCTGCAGCACTAACGTGCATTACAAACACAAACTGGAATCTGTTAAACAAGTGTTCCCCGGGACTTGGCTGAGCCCCTCCAAACTCATTTTACTGGTCACCTGTGGTAGATTTGGAGATGAAAGGCACATAGTCCAGGACCCGCACCTCTTGTAATGATGGTATTTTTATCTGAAACATGCCAGTTTTTCTAGCTCATTTTTTATTAATACAGATCACTCTAAGCACTCAAAGCTGCCCCAACCATGAAAATAAGAATGACAAGAGCTTACTAGGAACGTAAGAAAATAAATGGCAGGACAGCATTCACCTACATGTAATTTTGAAGTCATCTTAAGGGAACCAGGTTTAAAATGTTGCCCTAGGGCAGCCCACTTCTGAGGTTTGAAGCATTAAAATGTGAGCACGCACAGAACGCCCAAGTTCAGCTCTGATCACAGCTAATGGTTTCTTCTCCTTTCCTTGCACTCACGCTGTTCAGTCCAGTTTGAGGTCCAAGCCAGCCCTTTTCTTTTGGAAACTCCCGTGCTACTAGTCACTCTCCGTAGTTCCAGAAACAATTATTTGTCATGGAGGCTACAAAGGTTCTCAAAACTTTATATGTACCAAGACTGGGGGCAGTGAAGCAATGGTTTGGAGAAGGCAGGTTCTCTATTGTTCACTCTTACACGCTAACAAAGCAGAACAGCGGATGCCCTTGTTTAAGAAAGTGGTGAGTTTTGGGGGTATCTTAGCATGGCCAGCCACAGAGCAGCATTATAATTTAGAGAAAGCTAAATTGCAACAGCTGGTGCGAAGATGCGGCTGGCTGCTATGTGTAAGGGCTAAAAGGATCTGGAAAGAAAATGATGGCTCCAGAATCAAGAGGTGACTGAGAACAATATAACCTGAAATGGACCAACCTACGACACCTACTCAAAGCCCAAGGCGGCCTTTCTGAGAAGCTGCAGCTCATCCATCAGTGCCACATCAGCAACCGCTCTCTCCAATGGAACCCACAGGAGACAAAGTTTCCCCAGAGTTGCTAGGCAGCACCCAGTTATTGTGCAATATTGCACAGCACTGCTGCAGATGCCAGCCAAGCGCCTGACACCACTCTTTTACTGTGCATCCTAATTCTAGGGGCCGCTAAGTCAGAGGATATAAACCATTAAAGGGGTAGGATCCCAAGGGTGGAGGAAAAGGGAACACAACCAGAGAAGAGTTTAAAGATCTTCCTTGAGATAAGGTTTGACACAAGCATGGTCCTTCAACTGGTGATGGGGACTGGAACAAGAGAGCAAAGACGCTTGTGAGGAGGTCAGCAGGAAAATCCAGTATCTCTATCAAGATGACAAAAGCAGGGCTGCAAATAGGAGTAAGAGTAAGAGTTTAATCCTACCTCTGCCTGTCTCTGCCATTGTAACTCAAAGTGATGCATTAGCCTGTCACTTATATTTACAGTAGGACTTAAAATATACAACATAATTTCACTTGTAAATACAGTGTCCTTCTGTCATCTGTATCACTCAGCGTCAACAGCCCTGCTAGCACATGATAAAGCCTCGCTGCAATTGTACAGCTTAACACCATGTTTCTCAAACACAAGCTTTCAAATTTTACTGAAAAATGAGCAGGACTGAGGGAGAGATCACACCAGCTAACTAGCATTCCAAGACAGTGCAATTATGGAACAGGTACAGTCTCATTAAAATTCTGCAAATTAATGTGGGGAAGTGGCCTTATTTGTCCCCATTAAGGTAATCATTATCTTACGTTTATAAAAAACGAGATTTAGAAATATTATGGGGCTCAATCCTATTCTCACTGAGACCTGCGAGAATCAGATGCAACTCCAATTAAAGCAATGGGGTTACACCATTGCATAGTGGAGAGACAGCAGAATCAAGCCCAACTAGTGGCTTCTCCCGTCCTGCACGCTTCCCTCCTAATTAGCTCCCCAGCTACAGCTACTGCCTGGGCCCGGGGATAATGTAATGTTCACTCTAGCCTGACCTTGGAGGACTTTTTTGTGACACTCCATGTGACCCATTGATGTGGCTCAGTGAGAGGCAGGGAAAACCCAGCTTTCTAACAACTTTTCCTAGACTTAACATTAGGACTGTAAAGCATTCAGAGCCTCATTCAGAAGGGACTAAAGAAGTGCCAAGTGTCATTAAATATTATTGTTAAACAATAGTCCTCAAACATTATTAAATGAAGAAATATTTGGAGGACTTTTTTTTAATTAAAATTGTTTTGAGGAAAGTCTTCATTTTTCATTTAAACGTGTAAATTTTGTAAAAAAAAAAGAAAAAGAAAAAAGGCAATAAAAAAACATTTCAAGTTCTGTGGCTATGCAAGACCAGATATACATGTCTGCAACACCTACGGACTTCAGCAGATGAGCTCATCCAGCCCTGGTCACAGGTTCTGGCTCTCTATCAGATACAGCCTATGGGGAATGGTGAGGACATTCCACTCAGTTGCGAAACCAAATATTATAGATGCATCATGAAATATAGTCGTAGCATGTCTAGAGGCCCCAACTGAGATCAAGGCCCCATTGTGTTATGTGCCTTGCAAAACACATTACAAGAGACAGTTCATGCTCCCAAAAGTTTACCATTTAAATAGACAAGAGAAAAAGGTCAGGAAGGGAAACAAGCACAGATAGGTAAAGTGACATACACAGGGTCACACAGCAGGTCAGCGGCAGAGGTGGGTAGAGAATCAAGGTCTACTGTGTCCCGGTCTAATGCCCTATCCACCAGACCACACTGTCTCTCTAAACATTATGAACAGATATGACATGCTCCTTATGAGCCACCTGATCCCTAAAATGCAGATGGTCTGGGAAGGGAAGGTAGTATCTTAAAAGCGTCACAGCCAGCCATCACATCACCAGTGCTGGGAACTCAGATTTGTTTTTAATCAATGCCTGATCTGCTGTGGCATTTCCCACAACCTCACAAAAAGGCAAAATAACTCTGGATCAACCAAGCAAAATGGAAAAATTATTTCAATTAAAATGCATTTTCTCTGTAAACAATACCAAAAGCTCATGGAAAAAGTGTGTCATTTTATATTCTGTCGGTAAATTAAACAAAACAAAAAGTGATAGTGAAGATTGTCTGTGGATGCTAGACTTTAAGGTACATTTTTAATTAAAAGAAAAACCAAAGCTGTGATGCAGCATCATAAAGCAGATAATTTTACAGCTGGATGGTCTCCCTCTGATGTACTTGGAAAACCATTTTCAAGCAACATAAAGTTTAACATACCAGTACATCTGCCTACCCACTAGATTCTACACGGAATTTAATATTTAATTATATTAAAGTATTGTTACAGTGCACATAGCAAGAATGCTAACCAAGGAGAATTTTAGAAAAATCCTTGGCAGATTTTTTTAAAAATCTAGGTTTCTTGGGACTCACAGATCATCTGAACACCTGGATCTGCAGAAATCCAATTTGGATCTGAAAATGTTTATCGACGTATAAACTGTTTCTTGGGACAAGGCCTCCTTCTTTGTGCCTTATCACTCTCCAGAACCATGGAAGCGGTACACTGATACAGCTTGGAATACATACAGGAGGTGGGTGAGAAAATCCTCAGTGCCAACAAACCAAGAGAGATCAGATTTGAGAATCTGGGCTTGCACCTTGCAGCGTATGCGCACACATGAAAGCATTTCCACAGGCATCTTGGTGAATGGGAAAAGAGGAATCCTCTCTAAAAACAAAATATTGCACCTTGAAAATATAGTTTTGCCCTGTTTGTTATCCAGCCCTGGTAAACAGCAGGTTTGTCACCCAAATACTAGACCCAGAATGGGTGGATGGGTGTGCACAACTCCTTCCATAGCACTTTTCATGCGTGTAAGGATGTCCCACAGTGCTGCAGACACAACATAGCATTGAACCACTTAAAGACTAAAGATAACAGAAGATGGAATTTAAAAAGCCAAAGAAAATGAAAGTTTAAAAGGAGATGCACAAAAACAAATGCCAGAGGACTTGAGCCAAGGGACAGCATAGCAAAAGCTAACAGATTACACACAACGTGCTGAATTGATATATTGGATGTGTGGGACGCTCTTCAAATAGACAATAAGTCTAAGGATCTGAACAGTGGAAAGTGCAGAAGGGACTATGGGTGCCTGGACCAAGACCACCACCTGTTGAGAGGAGAAGTTGTATTGACAGAACATCCAGGGTAGGGGTGCTCTGAGGTACTGTAGGAACAGGCATGTTAGATTCAAAAAGTTTGGCAGTGTCCTGCTATGCTGGGGACCCTGACTCTTTTGTATAATAAAGACAAGCAACAAAGTGAATAGTTAACCGGCTGTGAAAGTGCCAACCGGCTGTGAAAGTGCCAACAAAACACAGTTTCAGATCTTGAATCCAAAAAACTAAGTATTCAACCCAACTGCAAGCTCCTAAATACAATTGCATGAGGCAGCCACTTCCAGTGAACAGCTGTGTCTAGTAAGTAGTTGTAATGAAACAGTTTTGACAAAGATTGTTCTTTGTGTGTGTAACATGGAGCCAGTGAAATATTAAAAATATAAGGTGCCATAGACCTTATGGAACAACTTGGAGTTTGTCACTTTATGTGGGTATGAGAAACATATACACAGTCAGGACTTTTCCTCTGCGTCTCTTCTTAGCTGACAGTTTAGGGCTTTGTAGTAAAACAAGACCAGTCTCAAATTGTAAGATGGAATGCAGCTTAACATTCTCAGAATTACCATTATATGGGATGGCCCAAGAAGGATCTGAAGAAAGAATTTTTCTTCAATTAAACTATCATGATGGTGAACATTGACACTGATTGCCTGGATAATCTAACTTTATGTGACTTAAGCATCTCCTAAATTCATGCTCTGGTGTTGTATGGAAGTAAAAGATTCAGGACATCTAGTGATTAATAGATTCAATAATAATTATTAGACGTTATATAATTCACCAATCTAAACTAGAAGAGGATCAATTGCCATGGATATTAAAGCTATTCTGGACTTTATGCAATGATTAGTATATTATGATCACACTAGCCATCAAAGCAGACAAATTGCACAGTAGTGCAGTGAAAGGTGCATTATGAAAGGTTACGGAACAGCTGCAAAGTTTCCCACAAAACACATTTATTCTAGATGCAAGCTTGTGAATCTGGCTGATCCTGAAGAGTTGATCAGAGATTTATGGTGACTGAAAAGAATTCTCAGAATTCTGGATATAAAACAGAGAAAAGCAGCACTGCAATGAATGCAAGAATAAAGTCCCGAATGTCTCTCAGTGACTTTCTGACAGGGATATTAATTATTATTATTATTATTATTATTATGTTGTTGTTGTTGAGCCTGAGCAAGGCTTCCATGTCTTTGAAATTAATAACTTATACAAATGGGAGTGCAGCTTGTCATAAGAATTAAAGTTATGGCTCACGAGCCCCAGGAGATTCTACGCATAAGGGACAGGACCGAACAGGTTATGGAACTGGGAAGCACAGGGAGCTCTGAAAATATTCAATGTGAAACATTTTTAAAAGTACAGTGTAGTGAGTAAACCTGCTGCCAGGAAGGTGGCTCTTCTGCAAAGTGGAGGTGCAGCACAGCTGGGGCTTTATCCTCATCAGTCATTGTCCATTAGGCGAGCAATTAAACCCTACTTGATGCTTACTTTACCGATTGCGTTCACAATTGCCTGGAACAAATAGACAGTTGGTAATTTGCAAGTAACATATTTAAAAATAAAGAAGGTTGTCTATGAATTTTAAAACAAAATGTATCCAGGACACTGTGTTAGCCCAGAGTCTCAGAATCAAAGGCAAATGCCAGAAAATGGAATTTAGACCAACATTTTGAAACATCTGTGTATGCACCATGTCCAAGACTTAGGAGGTATCAAGATAGGGGAGGGGCAGGACTACAGATAAAGAAGTCATTAGGATAATGGAATATGTTATAATATGTCATTGTTTATTATTAATTGCGGATATAGCATCACAGGAATAAAAGGAGGTTGGCACAGAAGAAGACAATGTCCTTGCCCTATGAAATTAGACAAACAGAATGAAATCTAGAGAAGCAAGGAGGAGAGTGAGCCGATTTGGGGAGAGCTATTTCTCAAGGCTTGTCTACCTGGGGACACCGAGGAAAGTTAATTTGAACTAACTAAAGGTGTGAATTTGAAGTGGATGAGTAAACTGCTTTAAACCCCTGTGTGAACACTCTCTTCCAAAATTAAAGTGGCCTTAATTTGGTTTAGTTTATTTCACAAGTGAATAATTCACAACTAAAACCAAATTAAGGCCACTTTAATTCTGGAAGAGGGTGTTCACACGGGGGTTTAATGCAGTTTAACTCATCCACTTCAAATTCATACCTTTAGATAATTCAGATAAATTTTCCTGGATGTCCCCACGTAGACAAGCACTGAGAAAAAGCTGACCATCTAGTTGTTTTGCTTTGTATTTTTATAGGTCTCTTCACCCATCTCCCCCGCTCTGCGATGAAATGCAGAACTGAAGCAGACTGACCATAACCAAAGATAGAACTAGGAAGCTCACTGTGAAAAGTGACCTTTGAAATGGGATTTGACAGATTTCAGTGTGAAAACACAAGGGTTTGTGCTGGGAAAGCAAACTGGCAGCTCCAGGATGGTGAGACTCAGACTGGGAGGAAGGTGGCTACATCGTGACCTATCTGCTCAGACCCACATGTGGGGCACTGGTTCTATGCAAGGGATGCTCCAAAGGGCAGGGGAGGGAGGTGGGGAGGTTGTGTGAGATTCATTCAGTCTCTCTGTGGCCACAGCTGATTGTAAAGAGGAAGAATCTGGCAGGTGTGTCCAGAGGCTGAGCCACAGGCATGAGGCCTTCATTCCCACGGCTGGCCAACAAAGGGGACGTGAGGGGATGACATTAGGAGACTGCACTCCACTCCACAGCCACAGGGACTGCTCCCCAGGAGGATGTGTTCAGAGGAAAAACCGACTCCCTCAGAATGACTATGTAGGCTCCACTCAAGCTCTGAAGCTCATGGGTAACCCTCTGCCAGCCAAAACGGACAAAAAAGCATGTTTGAGCACAAGGCAACTTGCTCATTATTGCTAGACAATGGGACATATTTAGGCAAATCTAAAGCTTCTGTGTTCAGGTGATGAGATTTAGGCAGTGGCAACATTTACATCATCGGGAAAAGGACCTTGTTTTATCAAATGAATATTAAAACAGAGGTAGAAGCAGCCCACAGCACCAGGCACAGTTAAAAGTTGCCGAGTTCTGCACTGCTACCTCGCATCACGTGGCCAGGAGACTACTGGAATAAGTGACCCCGGATCACTGCCACTGGCCTGCAACCAGGCACAGGAGAAACAGCTAGGATGCATCATCATAAATCATCATTTCTCTCATCGAGCTATTCACTGAGTAGACCAGTGGGATTGACTCATCATAGTCTTCACAGCGAGTACGTCTGTGGGAAAACAAGACATTTCCATAACAAATATCAGCCAGCCAATATCAGATCAGACCTTATTTGACTTTGTCTAATGTTCTTTTTAATGTCCCACGCCTTATTTTGATTTACTATTTGGGCTGTTCGCACCTTGCACTGCGGTGTCTGCGACAACAGAAAGTAATCTCCTATGACACAGAGGCCAGCGCAGGCCACTGAATCATGCATCTGCCAACACTCAACTCTGCAAAGTAAATACTATGTGGGCTCTCTCAGGATGGCAGCCCCCAGCATTTCAGGGGCAGCAGACAGGCAAGCAGCCATCTCCTGAAGGGAAGCGGAGGGAGAGAAATAGGGAAATGTTGCATGGCAAGAGCAGCTGACTTCTTTCCTCTAGTTTGCAAAATGAAAGGTTCTGAAAATGTTTGGTAACTTGATTGAAGTAGCAGTGAGCAGGAGATGGAGCCTCAGACGTGGCTGGTGTAGGGTTATGCAGCATGTGGGGGAAGAGAAGGTTGGTAGCTTTCTTGAGTTTTACTAAATAGTCCTTTTCGAATATCAAGGGCCTGATTGTCCATTGTCTTACCCCAGTTTATGTCACAATAGCTGCCTTCAGTGGATTTACCCCAGTGTAAAAAAAAATGGTGTCAGAGCACCCTGGATCTGTATTCCTTTCTGTGCAATGGACAGGGTTACTTGTTTGGCAAACCTCTACCTTTTTGCTTCCCCCTTCTCCAACCTATAAATGCAGCGTTCAGTGTGAGATAAGCACCACCATGAGAAGGGGGAAGTCAGAACTTGGGACTAAAATTCTCATAAATTCACTATGAGCCCGTCCGGTCCATTGACTGGGCAGACAGCAAACCTATTAGTGCCAGCCCAGGCTGCCTGCATGCCTCACTTGCTCTCCAGTGAGTAGCAGGCACTCGGTGTGTCCTTTTTATGTTAGTACCTTTTAAAATGTTTAACCCAATTCATGGCATTAAAGACATTGGAAAATATTTCCATTTAAATGCAAAACAGATGTGATATGTGAATATGCCTAAATAAATGTTTTCTCTCCAGGTAAACACAGTAGGAGACAGTCGCTCATTTTAGTTCCCCACATTCCCATCAAACGTTTGCAAGTCGTTGCTTACGGGGCTTTAAATTACATTGGTGGTTCTATCGCTTAAAGCGGCAATTGGCTTCCGAGCTCCAACAGGGCAGGTTCTGGTAAAAAGTTTATAGGACTCCTACACTTATCCTGGGAACAAAGAGAAATCATACAACAAACATGCATCAATCTTTCATCTGTTCAGGTGGGACAGCAATGGCAAAGAACCCTCCACTGAAATACACAGTCATTCCTTAAATATTCATCTCCCCAGCAGGAATGAAAGGAAAAGCAGCAGAACTTGCACCTTGAAAATCCTGCCAAGATATCGATGAGCAGTTTAAAATCCACAACAAGAAGAAACAAAAACGGAGAGCCCTTAATGAACCAGAGCTAGAACAGAGAAACAGCTATTTTCATCCAGATGGTACTAATGTCACATGGCCAGAATTCCCATCCTTCTCCATACTGGGAGTACCCTGGACCCTCACCCCTCTAGCCATGATCTCCCTCCCCTGCATTTAGCAAACTGGGAAGGGCAGGGTAGTCATGAACCCCAACTGTTTGTTAGGAGTCACAACACCCCACCCCCCAAGTTAAGAACCCATATCACATTGCACCACTGGAAAAAAAGCATTCAGAATAAGCCAAAGTTGGTCAGGGAAGTATTCTGCCAGGGCAGAACCACATGAAACCCTTGCCCTGAGCTACACAAGCAGTTCAGAACTCTGCCACGAGACCGCCAACAAGCTCTGCCGATGCCAAGTGCCTGTTTCTTCACATAATAGCGCAGAGGCCTGCATTAGTGGGCTCACCTTTAGTAAAGTTCACAGATTTTACAGACTCGTCAAGGACTCATCCTGGCCTTCTCTATGCCTCTAACACTTCCTAGTGAACTGAACGAAGGAGTTCAAATGGCTTGGATTGAATACACAAGGCTGCTGTGTTTGAACAGCCATGCCAATCCAACCCAGCTGCAAGAATTGCTTGCTGGAAAGCTTCCCCGGTCGGACGTCCTGTCAGAGGAGAGTGAAACAGGCACAGATAATTCCCACTGGCTGGACAAGCAACCAAAGTTGGGCAGAGGACAACATCTGTAGTTTCATCCACTCAAATTGAGAAATGCTGGCTCCCCTGAATTTTGCTAAACAGCTGTTCCTGAACATCTGCAGCCATGTCATCAATTTGTCATCAGCTGACTGAGTCACTGGAGGAGAGCGGCTCTGAGTGGCAGCAGCAAAGACCAATATAACGTTAATGACATCTGTGCCATCAGTGGTTCCCCAATTACCAGAGACTAGGCAGCTTTCGCTATTCTCAGGGACACCAAATCTGATGCTGGCCAGCATTGCCATATAAGAAAACAGTGTTCTGATTTTGTAACTCATAAGCGTCTCCTTGAAGAACTCCATGGGTTTATACTGTAATGATGGCTAGTTGGGCTCCAAATGGCTCAGTGTTCCCTCCTCCTCACCACTGCACGCATCCCTCAGAATCCGGGGACAGCTACCCCAACAACTCCTTCAGAGTATTGTGGTAGCTGACTAGCATTCTGGGGTGTGCTTTGGTCAGAGTCTGCCAGAGAGGGAAGCTGCACTGCAAGCATGGGCGACATGTAATGGAGGCCGGGGGAGGGGCAGTGGCGGATTTGGGAGCCCCAGAAAAATCTCCCCAGCCGTGGCCCAGGTGCTGAGAAGCCACAGCGGGGGCACAGAGCTTTCCGGTTTTGGGGCCACTGGGAGGAGTGGGGCCAGGGCCTCGGGGGGAAGAGGTGGGACAGGGGAAGCTTCATCCACTGCCCATGACTGCAAGTAGCAGATCCACTGAAGAGGGAAGAACAGGCAGGAAAGGGGGGTGGCTGAGTTCCACAGAACAGTGCAGGGAGCACACACTGTAACCCAATGAACTCCCCCTAGAAGGCAAAGCCAGAGAGCGAGAGGCAGCTGCCAGCAGGTCGTACCAGGGCAGGGAGACCAAATAAAATGTCAGTGCCAAGCTGCAGCAAAATGGCAAATTCCACAGCAGAAATGCTGAAAATCTTGGCATCTCGAAAGTGCCAAACTCTGTGGCCACAGAACAGCAGAGTCCATAGGGCCTTAACTGAGATGAATGGGGTCATTCACATCCCCAGAGCCCTTGTTTCAGGGTGCCTGCAGATTTGGGCAGAACAACTGCATCGGTTACATTTGGTTCATGTTTCCAAGGGTCTCTGTGCAACTAAAAGGGCTAATGAGACTTTAATTTTATTTTATTAAAGAAAGGGTCAGAAAGAGAAAAAACCCTGCAACGTGGCAATATATTAGCGTAATAGTAAATGTACAGAGTGTTCTGATGTAGGCTACCATGTAACCATTCCTTAAACACCTGAAAAGCAAGCTGTAATAGGAGACTAATGGGTCACATCAGCCATACAGCACCTAAACTGGTGCCCATTAACTATGGCACAGAAACCTGTCAATCTATAGAAATGGAAAAGATCCACTGGGTTATCCAATCCATCTTCCTGAGATACAGGATTGCTGCCTTCAGTGTCTCCTCCAGCCATAGGTGCTGGAACCAGAGATGGGGGTGGGGGGAGCTTCCACACTCCCTGGCTTGAAGTGATCCCATCATGTACAGGGTTTACAGTGTGGTCCAATGGCTCTCAGCCCCCCACTATATACATTGTTCCAGTGCCCTAGCCCTACAGATAGGGTTAAGATCACTATTCTACAACCCAACAGACCTCACTGGTAAGCTGTATTTCTTCATATTCAGCCTAAAATTTCCCTTCCTTCCCTTCAATCTAGTATGCGTACCTCTGTCCTCTTGGATCACCTCGAACAATTTCTCTGTGGTGGTTCAAATTAGTAGACTGGAGTTGATAAACTTCCCTTACCTAATGGAGCAAAGCGGGGGGGCGGGGGGGGAGGAGAACGGCACAGAGAGTGTGACAAAAGGGGATTGTGGGAACGTGGGTGTGGCATATGATGCTTTTGGGGAAAGTAGGACTGCTTTTTGCCCTCTCATTTCAAAGGCTGTTTTTCTATCCTTAGATCAGCCTTACAGGCAATGGAGGTAGACAGGGCGACTGTACTCCCTGTGGGGGGAGTGGTCCATAACATGCAGCCATATATTGGCCTACTTGGTTATAACTTCACAAAAGAAAATATGAATAATGGAAACAAAGGCTCATATTTCCCAGTCCTCGTGGCAACACCCATCTGCAGTCTCTCAGCTCCACGTCAGCAGAACAGAAACGTAAAAGGATGCCTCCTTCATACGTCAAATTTGGACATTTCACGATTTTGCTCAGTAAGCTGGAAAGAAATAACTTCTCAGTGACCATGTGTTTATCATCTCCAGTGACGTCGGGCACTAGGCTCTGAGCACCCACCCAACTGCTTCGCTGCTCTGCCATCACTGGCACAATCAGTGGCCTTTTCTCAGAATATAAAGCTCTAACTGGTGATGTGTAAGTTGAAAGCAACCTGCAAACAGTTGGTTAATTTCTACAAAATAGTTTCATCCTTGACATCTCTCCTGGAGGCTGGTCCCCTTTCTTCTGCCAGCAGTATGAAATGCGTAATATTTATCTGGTGCCTTAATGAGAAAAATGTGACTTTCTGATATTTTAATGTTTTCCTAGATAACATCAAAAGACTTGAGAATCAATAAAGCCTTATCACCCATGGAGCATTTGATCCAATTAAACACACTGTTGTGTCTGACATCAACAGAGAGAGACTTACAACTGTCACAACTCTTAGCATATCAAATGAAAGTTAATTCCCATCTGCATTACTCTGAATTTGCAGCTTCTTGGGGATGTGAAGAATTGATATGGGGCTGGAGGGAGTATTGAGAGATCCACATTCAGCCATGGAAGTTACTGTGATTTTTGAAAAGATCAGATTTAAAAAGCGCACACAACAGCAGCAGCCTTGTTACTACAGCAAGTTTCTTAGCCTGCAAGCTCTTCAGGGCAGAGATTGTCTTTGTTGTGGGTTTGTGTTGCGGTTTAAATACAAGACAGCACAAAGCTTTAAGCAAGCAAACAGGCTAGTTTGCTAATGGACTTTTGCTTGTTAGCTTTTTATTTTTATTTTTTTGTGTGTATTATATTTTTTAATAGATAAAAGGAATATATTGGCTTTGTTTAATATTTTTATTTATTAATTTTCATTTATTGCATTTTTTGCTTTTGGGCCTTGAGTACAGTTTTGGGAGGCTTCCCACGGTTTATGTCATTTGGGCGAGATTTCAAGGATTTCAAGATTTCCCTTGAGAGGAGCTGTGTGTGCAGAGCTCCTATACAACACTTCGGGTGTGTCCTGAATGTCGCCAAGCGCATGAACCTTGTATGAATTCTACAGGTTTGTAATGTGCCCGGTGCCATGGGACCTGGCCCATGACTGGGTACCTAGGCACTACAGTAATACTGACCGCAGACAGAACTCAATATCTGGATTAATTCCGTAGAGCTCGGTTTCCAATAGATCCAAGTTCTGAAACCCAAAGAACCGAGAAGCACACTGCTACTGCCACCATGTTTCTTGCAAGTCTCCCCTTTGCTACCGCCACACCGTACCCACTGTTGGGTTGTTATCAGTGAAATTCACCACCATGCAGGAAGTCAGCACAAGGCTAGGGACCTCTACACAGGGCTGAATTTCACTCTTTGAGAGCATTTAATATCTGTGCTGCAGAGTGAATTTAAGTCAGATGGAGAGACGGAGACTGGCTTAAGATTCAGCTTCATAACTTCCATAGCTCTACAGCTTGGCTGCAGCACAAGACAACAGTTAATTTCCCACTCTTTCTTCTAATGACAGTATCATTTTCTCGGGAATGCGCCGTTATGAAGCGGAAAGGGGCTTTGGTCAGTATCTCCTAAGTCCCTTGTTTTGAATCTCTTTTGATGGACAAATACAAAAAATTTGCCACTTTCTTGCTGTCCTGACTCCAGAACTCTGAGGCTTGGGGAAGGATCCAAATCTGGAAAGTTACTCTCTTTGTAGGGCACCACGAGAAGCCCTTTACTGGTTAGCTATCCTAGCAATGGTAGTCAAGTCCCTCCCGGCTCAAGTGCTAGAATGCTTCAGGAGAAAACAGTTAATTCCATAATTCCTTAAATCTGAGCTGACGCAAGGGCCCCTTTAAGGAATCAGTGAAAGACAGTTACAACGTATAACCACAGCAGAGTGCGCATATGAACAGCATGTGTTTCTGTGAAATACACAAACTACTGGGTTAGCAAATTATTTCTCATTCCACACAAAGATAAAGTCTGTTTATTACATACACCAAACGCTGTTCTTAAGCGTAAAAATCAGCCTCTGGAGTCAGCTCTTCATCTTCTGACAAACAGTTTGTTGTACAAATCAATTTGTATTCACAACATCTGAATAGCAGGTCCTCCATTATGCACAGTTCCCTTCAATCAAAGTTTCCATACTGTGTCCCTGACATACAAACAGTTATGGTGTTGCAAAACCCTATTCCCAACTCAAGATTCTATGTGCATGTTTACAAAGCAACGAGAGTATAATTTAATTTACAGATAGAGATACCACTTTTACGGTAAACGTTACACCTTCTAAACCATTCATTGCATAAAAGCCTGTTTATCCACATTTCTGACACACCGCACGCCGTATCATTGAATCTATGCATCCTGATCACTCCTGGCTAATCATAGGAGAATGGAGAATAACTCAGATGCTTAGCTCCAATCATCAGCATTCAAATTTCAGAGCCAGATTTCCTGGAGAAAAAAACATTGCAAATAAATAACCTCAATACAAGTGTTTTGGTTTTCTTAATCTGTGTTTTGAAGGTCATTAAAATGCAACAAGCAGCCGCAGCCACTCTCCCTGTATGTTACATTTCTGATGCACACAATATATTGGTAAAGTGAGAGAATATCATTAAAGGTTAATTATGAGCAACTTAAAGGTTATTTTTGCATATCTCACCTCCTGGACAAAAGCTGCTTCTTCATTACCATACTAGAATATAAATTAAGCTGTAAAGCATTTAAAATGCCACAAAGTCGTTAATTTTATTAGCATGTTAAATACCATGAACAAATACGAGTTTTCTTGGTCCTTCTGCAATTTTCAGACTTTCCCTGGAGAACAGCTTTTCTCTGTAAACTCGATGAGTTTCTAATACTGGGAAAGAGAAACCCTCTCCTTGGTTTTTCGAATGCTCCCATTTCTTTATTATATGTTTTAATCAGAGAGGATTAAATGCTTAAAAAGAGTCAGATCTAGTTCTAGCTGTCAAGTTTCACCATCGTTCATAATATAAGGAGAAGTCTCCTCACACTCATCTCTATCACTCTTTTCAATCTCACCAGGTCAGAAACAGCCAATGTCTTATTCAGCTGAGGTCTACTGAATCTCTGATAACTAGGGCCCTACTAAATTCATAGCCACGAAAAATGCATCACAGATGGTGAAATCGGGTCTCCCACCGTGAAATCTGGTCTGAAATCTGGGGAGATCAGCCTCTCTCAAATTGGGGGTCCTGACACAAAAGGGAGTTGTAGGGGAGTCAAGATACTTTAGGGGGATCATGGTATTGCCACCCTTACTTCTGCACTGATTTCAGAGCTGGGTGCCCAGAGAGCGGCAGCTGTTGGCCGGGTACCCAGCTCTGAAGGTAGCGCCCTGCCAGCAGCAGCGCAGAAGTAAGGGTGGCAACGCCATCCCAGGCCATCCTTCCTTCTGCACTGCTGCTGGCAGCGACTCTGCCTTCAGAGCTGGGCTCCCAGCCAGCAGCCGCCGCGCCCCAGCTGCTCAGCTCTGCAGACAACACAGCAGCAGCGCAGAAGTAAGGGTAGCCGTACTGCAACCCCCCACCCCTCAATAACCTTGTAACCCCCCCGCACCCCCACATCTCCCTTTCGGGTCAGGACCCCTACAATTACAACACCATGAAATTTCAGATTTAAACAGCTGAAATCATGAAATCTACTATTTTTAAAATCCTATGACCGTGAAATGGACCAAAATGGACCATGAATTTGGTAGGGCCCTAGTGAGAATACACACGTCATACACAGCAGCCTTTGAAATCTTGCCAAGTTCTTACCCCCATATTATTTGATCTATGTAGAACCAGAACCAGTCCAAGTTCTGAATTTCAATTTTGCCCAAATGTAACCGTATAATTTTTTCATTGACATCTATTGATGGAAGAGCTTACCAAGCCTCAGTGAAAGCAGACACCAGTTTACTGAATAATTTATTGCTACATTTGGTCAGAGAATCTTTCTGATGATTCCACATTTTCTAGGGTTCTCCATTTCCAAAGGAAGGATGGGGTTGAAACTGCAGAGCTGCTTGCTACAGATAATATTGACAGGCTGTCGCGCCCATCCACACCAGCATGGTGTCTGGGCTCCGACTTGCTACCTATGTGCAGAAGCAGACAGGGATGAAGGACATTGCTGTTGGAGTGGGCCTTTGTGGGGACTGCAAAGAAGCACAAGAACATGAGCCTCCATGGCTTGGTATCCTGGAGGATTCCAGACAAGGAGGACAGCAGGCTGGACCAAACAGTTTTTCCCTCTTCTAAATGTAATGACCCAGCCAAGCCCATAAGTGGCTGCCTGGATTTTTTGGGATACAACCCACCCCACTTGCTCCCAGTGAAGAAGTCATCAGGTAGGGGACACAACATGAGGCCCAACCCTTATGTTTTCCTCTGGGATCAAGTGTCTCTGTCTCTGCAATATTAGGAAAACAGGAGGTATAAGCTGAGGATGGGTGAAGTTAATATTCTGTTTCTGAACTGTAAAAACACTCATGAGCAGCTGTACCCATTAACTCGTATGAAAAGGAAAGTGAACTGCCTTACACAGCACTCCAGACAAAGACTAAACTATCAGCATTTGCACCAATTAAATCCCATCCTTTTAGGATACATAGATATCTTATTATCCTGCTAAGTTTTCAGGTATGGTCTATAACAATGATGCCATTCTTCTGAGTTACTAGTTAAATATTAAATAAAACAAGCTCTCCGGTAGCACAAGCTCTCACCTGCTGTCTAGCTGAATAATTCATGGCAAACATATTTGAATGAACTGATCTGGGTCAGGCATCCTGACTGCTCTAGCAGTTCTGCTATTAGGTCATTTTAAAACAAAAGAGATGAGCTGTTGAAAGGATTAATTATTGGCTTTTCAACTCTTCTGGACCATGGTGGCTAAAAATCATTACAAATCAATGGCTATTAAACCATCTCAGTACAGTTTATCCTCTTCAAGGGAAAAAAAAGCTGGAAATACAAAGAACAATATGAAAAAAGGGTCAAGATCTTAAAAGTATAAGATGAGCAGTGCCGTATTAAGCAGGGATGGTGTCAAGCACTATCACAAGTTCAAAAGAAGTTGACTGCACACATTTCATGAGCTACACACAAAGATATGCTGTTTGTGCAGTTTCATAAAATAAAAACAAATTCTAGCAGCACAAGCAGAAAAGCAGATTTTACAGCCTATGTAGGTGGGTGGGGCAAGAACTGATTTGAGGAAAGGCTGACAACCCCAACCCCTTTTACACATGCTAGGTGTAGGAGAGAATACGGCTCTTTATAGCCCTAGCTAACATATTTAAGAGGCTTTAGCTATTTTCCAACAATATTTTGATGAGCAATAACCAGAGCAGGACTTTGGACACAAAGCTACACATTTTAACCTCTCTGTTTCCTTCTCACCCCTTCCTAGATATCTCACCTCTATGCCACCCTTACAAAACCACACATGCTAAATTGCTTGTACAATGAACTATATTTTCTTGCTGCTTAGGAAAGTCACTAAGGGGAAAAACCACCCATGTTGTAAAAGATACAAAAAGAAAGGACTCCGTGCAATGCAGCAAATGAAGAGTTCAAAAGCAGATTTTCCCAGCAACTGCTGGAGAGTGAGACAAACTCACAATCAGCATCTCTGCCCATGTGGAAAAGAACCACTCATTAAGAGTAAGAGGGAGCCCTCTTCTGAATAATACATTAGGTTTCACACTTCTCTTAGGATTTTTCAGAGTGGTAACACTTGCATCATTGCTGGCCACTACATATCTTTGAAGTTTTTAATAAATCAACTCAAATACCAGGCTATGTGTTTGGGGGATCTCCGCTCCATGGGCAAAGTATGGGGCCACATTATACTGCATCTCAGTATCAAACACAAAAAGCTATGTGAATGCAATGCAAAGGTGGAACTTAGAACTGATTTGGAGTTTTCCCATCAGGAAATTCACTTTTGCACAATTTAAATTTTCTGTGGGAAAATTGCACTTCTTCCTTGGAAAATCATTTGCAGTTCATAGATACTAAGGTCAGAAGGGACCATTATGATCATCTAAGTCCAACCTGCACAATGCAGGCCACAGAATCTCACCCACCCACTCCTGCGAAAAACCTCTCACCTATGTTTGACCTATTGAAGTCCTCAAATTGTGGTTTAAAGACTTCAAGGAGCAGAGAATCCTCCAGCAAGTGACCCGTGCCCCATGCTACAGAGGAAGGCGAAAAACCTCCAGGGCCTCTTCCAATCTGCCCTGGAGGAAAATTTCTTCCCGACCTCAAATATGGCTATCAGCTAATCCCTGAGCATATGGGCAAGATTCACCAGCCAGATACCCAGGGAAGAATTCTCTAAGTTCTGCAGCTCCCCCGCCCCCACTTCCCAGCATCCTGCTAAGCAGGCTGTTGGGGAGCCCAGGGAGCATATTTCACTTAGAAAACACTGAAACATCCCAGCTGGGAGCATGTTTTGGTGTTTCCAAAATATTGCAGAAATTTAGATCCAGGTAAAATTTCAAGTCTTTGTTTTTTTCATCCCAATTTGGGATGGAAAAATTTCCAAAAATCTCAGAAATGTTCACAGAACTGAAAAGCCATTTTCCAGCCAGCTGCAGGGGAAATAGCAAGCATTCAAATGTCAGGAAATTCCAAAAGTTGTTTCCATGATAATTGACTCAGGAGCCACCAATGCTGGCCAGTAAAATTAGTGCAGAATGCCACTGGCTTGTTATTACGTGGTCCTATGTGCCAAGAGTGCATTATACTAATGTTTTGTGGCTTACCCTGGCTGCCAACTGGTCTCTGGAATTTAAAGTGGTAATTTGGCTGCACATAGACCTGCCTACAGGGTCTGAGATCTTCCTGCCTGAGAAGCCACCTCTCACCCTCTGCCATACTGCTCCAGCTGCAATCAGTGGAAGCAGCCAAGTTAAGAGCCCCCTAATTAATAAATTGAGAGGGCCAGTGGCAGAGTGTTTTGCATGAAGGACCCTGTGCACTCTAATTGTTATGTGATTAGCTCTGCTGTGTATTGAGGTTTTCACAATAAAAACCAATTTAAAAAATAAACAATGTTAAAGTAGAAACCACACTTTTTTTATTTAAAAATAATCAACTCAGCTAATTGAGAAAATTTCACCATATACCCAGTGCAATAAAATACAAGCTCTTCAGCACAGACTGAACTGGAGAGCTGTGCTTCCAAGGTAATGACCTTAACACTGTAAATTAATTCTAAAGCACAATTGTTTTCAATCTTCATTTAAAACCAACCTTAGTTAATCTTGCTTTTAATGACATAGGAAATGGAAATTCCCATAATAAAATAAGTTATGAATATTTATTATTCTATTTTTACCTGAAAATTGAATAATTCATCAATTAACTTTACGATTAATTATTCAATACAAAATTAATATACTGCAAAATTCTAAGATCTTTAGAACCCCATAGCACTTTCTGATAAAAACTAACAGCAGAAATATGATGCGATTATGTAATATGTGCATATATGGGGATGTGGAACCACACACACACACACACACACGCGCAGCAGCCTGTCTACACTACCCGCCGCATCGGCAGGTAGTGATCAATCTATTGAGGATCGATTTATCTCGTCTAGTGTAGACGCGATAAATCGATCCCTGATCACTCTGCCGTCAACTCCGGAACTCCACCACTGCAAGAGGTGGAAGCGGAGTCGACTGTGGAGCAGTGGCCGTCGATCCCGCGCCGCGAGGACGCGAAGTAAGTGATTCTAAGTCGATCTAAGATTTGTCAGCTTCAGCTACGCTATTCTCGTAGCTGAAGTTGCGCATCTTAGATCGATCCCCACCCCAGTGTAGACCAGGCTGGCTAAGGTTGCTTTCTTGCCTTACCTCTAAATATAGGAATGGACTTGGGAGCCAGGGACTATGTACCCTGGATAAGCCACATTCCTCCCCTGAAAATTTGGCTGCTTGTCTCCTGGGGCAACATACAGACATTTCAAAAATTCATAAACTCACAACAAAATCGTAAGTAAGGAAAGTTCTAAGACACAAAATGTTCATTAAGCTAGAATGAAGGTCAAGGGAAAAAATAGGACTTCAATCAAAACCAACCTTAAACACTCAGGAAATTGAGAGATTAGGTTAGACTGAATGAAATCGGGACATTCACAGTTAGAGGACTCATCCTTAGCTCTGTCCTCAGAGCAATGCTCTGAGAAAAAGCAGAAACCCTGAGACAGCCCTATCAATCGGTATCAAAGAGCTTCATCTCTTTAGTAACCAGTAAAGCAAGAGTCCCATCCTCTTAGTCCTGTAGCAGTTGTGCTGATTCCTGCCCTCTTTGAATATTTTTCTGCGGCTTCTACATGCTGTAATGTTATAAATTATTAGCCCTACAAATCACTTAATGAGGGCCATCGTTTCCCACTTTTCTTTGAGATTCCAACAATTATCCATGTGCCACAGGCTCAGAGCTAGCGCATCTGCAAAGAGATATCAAAGCACTTTCAGGAAAAGAGACAATGGCTAGGCAGCAACAGAGCATTAGAGATGGGCGTGCACAGAGCCAGTTAAAAGCCAATGTTCTGCCATGCACACGCAAGTTGGACAAGTACAGTCAGTATCTTCTCCACCTTCAAGACAGGTGAGGCTACAGACTGCAGGTACCTTCAAACCATTATGAAAACAAAGATGCCAAAGGAAAGATGCATCCGATGAAGTGAGCTGTAGCCCACAAAATCTTATGCTCAAATAAATTTGTTAGTCTCTAAGGTGCCACAAGTACTCCTTTTCTTTTTGCCCATACAGACTAACTCAGCTGCTCCTCTGAAACCTTACAAAGTGTGTGAAAGGAAGGAAGCTTTTCTCTGTACAGCTTTGTGCACTATATAAAAGTGTGAAATAAAAATCCAGCCCTCAACTACTTCTGAACAGTCGGAAATTATAAATTGTTCATGTGCACATGCATGTAGGTGAGAAATGCACATTCTCCATTTCCAACATCACTTTACAAACCAGACCAGACCTTATTTAATGTATTTATTTGTTATGAACTGAGTCTTGCAAACTTTGTGATTTATGAGGTCAGAATTTATCAATAGGAAACACTACACACTCTACTGTCCTTGTCTATTAAATGAAAAGCTATGCTTGTTTTCCTAACTCAGCAGAGGGAAATTAAAATGCTAAAAATAAACCAGCAGGTAGCAAAAGTAAAACTAAATTACCACAAATAGATAGTGACACTGTATGTAAATTGCTATTGATTTGTACGAGTACATTGTAACTGAACATTTTTAGTTTCAGAAATATTAATCACTGCCAAGTCTCACTGCCTAGAAATGCCAGACGCCACCTTCCTAAGCTGCGAATCTCCAACTGGGATTTCCCCCTTCCTTCTCCCCCCGGCCCTTTCATTAGTGCAGAGTACAGCTCACCACAGTGCCAACAGTTTATAAGGAAATGCTTTTAAAAAAAAAAAAAAAAAAAAGAAACCTCAGCTCACAGTTTTGTGAGTACCAGAGCCAAAGCACAATTGTTTTGTATGATCTCTGAGCCTGCCCTCCCTCCACACTCCCAGTCACGTCCCAATATCAGAACGTCTTTCAGGTGGTAGTAATGAAAATAAGACTTGAAATGGCAAGATGCCACACAAAGAGGGCAAAGAAAGATTGGAGGGGCAATTTTCCAACTTGCAGGGCCTTAAGGGAACACTCAGCTCCCAAAGGAACGTTCACATCGGTACTTCAGCAAGTAACTGGCTGTTGTAGGTGCCCGAAATGTTCATTTAAGTGTCCATATACGGGACATTCACATCTTCTAAAGATGCTTAGATTGAGAAATCAGGGATTGTCTGTCTGGAATTGTGCCTCAATCAAACAGTTTCGTGTCTACTATTTCTTTGCAATCCAGCTGTATGATCCATGGCTTCTTGGAAATGACCGTGCTCTCTGGGCTTGCCAACAAGGGGGTGAAGCAACATCTAGGAGCTAATGAGTGAAATCTCCACTCAGGACCAGGACTGTGTGGCGCTGAAAGAACTACACAAGAAGGCAAATCCCACTACAGCCATTTCCGTCAGGATTATCAGAGTCTCAGCAAGGGAAATCCTCAACATGATAGTCAGCAGAGCTAGCAAAAGGAAGTGCCTTTAATTCAGGCTGTTCATCCAAGACCCCTCCTTTCTAGCCTTCAGTCGTTACGCTTCTACATGCTAGGAACTTAAATATCTAGAGAGACACAGAAAGAGGCAGATTGTTTCCAGAGGAAGGAGTGCCCCTCTTAAATTCCCAATCAATGTCTTTGTTCATAGAAAACACACCAAGGTGCAATGATAAGGCATGCATGGCCAATGAGGAAGAAAAGTAGGTTTGTGTAGAATACTCGGGGGGGGGGGGGGAATATTCAAAGCACAGCTATTTTACATGAACTTGTGTATACCACTGCCAAGCTCAACGAGACCTGGCGTTAGCGTTGAGTTTCAGCAGCCTGCTTATTTAAAATCATACATTCTCTCTTATGGGCTGGAGGGGCAGTGAGAAACCCAACTCCTGCAGAAGTGAAATGGCCAAGTATACTCTGTATAACTGAACAGCAAACTTTGCCAGATCTTTTAAACTGGCTCTGAAATTAATTTTCGGCTTTTGCTACAATGGTGTATTCTCAGACTGCCAAAGTGATCACTTGGAATGTGGAGCCATTCAGGCAAGTTTGAGACTTTGCCAATGATTGTAGGTTTTATATCATAAAAAGAATTTGCAAGACATATTAACAAAATACTCCAGCATTGCACTATGTAACCAGGATATGACCATATTAACTGCACAGTTTGAGGAACGTGTTTATTGAAGGGCTTCTCTACACAGGGACACTCGGGAAAATTAATCCAAATTCACTAAAAGGTGAGAATTTAAAGTGGATTCATCAAATTGAATTAAAACCTGTGTGGACACTCATTCAGAATTAAAGCGGCCTTAATTTGGTTAAACTAGGAAGACATTTGCAGAATCCCAGTACTAGTTGTGCTATAATGGCTGTAATTTCATTCTGTATCACCTGGTTTATCTCCGTAGCCCATTTTAACATGCGGGCGGAATTTGCAGAAATACTATAGGTTTCATTCATGGCCACTGTCCATGCTGAGTTCTGGAGGTACCTAACAGAATATCTGAACACAGATCAGCACAGGATTGGTCATATTGTCTTTGAAAAATTAAGTACAGTGTTAAGAACAAAGGTTATAGGCAGTTAAAACAGGTCTACCTGAAATCATCCTCTCTGCAGTCCTCACCTGTCAGGCAGCTCTAGTTCCATCAGGAAACTCTAATTTGATGGAACTTGATTTTTCTAATTTATGTGACCACAATCCAATCTAAGGTGCACTGATCTGCTAACACACACTCGTCGTTCACGGTTTCACTTAATTCACAAGAGACTGGAGACTCAGAGTGAAGGTTTCTTGAAGAATCTGTATTTTATATTGTTGTTGTGCTGAAAAGTTCATGCACATTTTCAAATCCTGGCCACATCTAGGACTTAAAAGTCCAAGATAAAGACAAATGGAGATACCTGTACTCTGAAAATCCTTTTCTTGTAAGCTTAGGTCAGACTCTTCTGTTTAATCACTTTCATTGATTTTTATGTTATAAAAAAGACAAAATAAGTAATATCAAGCAAAGACAATATGGATAACATAATGCTACGAAATGTAGCATGAAAGAGATAAATAACCCTGCATCAAAGCACAAATGTAGAAGGTAAAATCTGTATTTATCAGTTACAGGAAGAGACACGATTTAATTCTCAATAATCGAATTGCAGTCCTTATAGAGAAACTGGGATCTAGTGGACTGAACAGCTAACTCCAGTGCACGGAGCCTGGGTCTACAACTCCTGCGATTCTAATCCCAATTCTACTGATGTCCCTTTGGTTTTAGCCTGTGGTAAGTCATTTAGCCTCGCTGTGCCTCAGTTTCCTCATATTGGAAACAAAGGTAATACTAAGAGCTGGTTGGGAACTTTTGAACTACACTTTTTTTCATGGAATCATGTCAGTTCTGGGTTTAGGAAAGTTCTGTTAGGATGAAATTTTTGGTCAAAATCAGAGAGAGAAAAAGAGACTGTCTGAGAACAGTCAACAGCCTAGTGGTCAGGCAGATGCACATTCGAGTCACTGGTCGACATCAGAGCCAAGACTTAACTTCGGTTTCCCACATCCCACGTGAGCACCCTGACCATGAGGCTATAAAGTCAGTCTTCTACACACTCTCTTCCCCTTACCTCCCCCTATCCCCCCCTCACTGGAGCTCTTCTGCTTTGTATAAATATTCATTGAACCATGGGGGAGAGAGAGACTGACTCTTATAATCTGGTTGTAGGGGCACTCACCTGGGATGTAGGAGACTCAAGTTCTTGCTCCAAATCAGGAAGAGCTACTGGTTGCAACAAACCTTTCATTGGGATGGTTTCGCAGGTGAGGCATGGGATCCCTGGTCAACAGCCGAGACTCACCCCAGAACAGCCAATAGCTCAGTATCTAGGGCACTCACCAGGGATGTGAGGGATTTGAAGCCGGTGGTGTTATGAGGATTAAAGTTTTTAAATGTGCTTTGAAAATGAAGAGCATTAGAAAAAACAGTAGTTTTAGAATGTATTGTGGGAGAAACCAAGATTGTTTGTGTCTGGAAAATCCACTGTGCCACTGAATACCAGGATGCCTTTCACAATGAAAATAATAATTTATTCCACTTCCTATGGGAATGTTTAGTAATTTTCCATGATTTGCATTTAAATCTAGAAGCATCAAAGATTTTATTAGTGCTACATTACAGTAGAACTTTATTAATTCTCACTAATGACTAGAAGATCCATTGTGGATTAGTTGGCAAATTAACAAGTAAGCAAGCAAATATGATTACAAGAAAACATCAAGGTTACTACATCACCAAATGTACTTTGTTAATTTATGTTGATACATTGTTTAGTTTTAATTAATTAGTTATAATAATCTCCAGTATGTTTATTAGCATATTTTGCAAAAATAACAAACTCTTAGTTACACAAAACCAAATAACTACAGTGCTGTCCAACATTTAATCTTTATTGACCACGAGAAAGTCACTTTACCATGAGATTTGTGAAATTCATTGATTCATACGTTCAAAGAAACGTCCGGTGTCTCTATGACTCTTTGGAAGATTTCTCATTGCTTCTTCAGTCATTAGGATTCTGTTAATAGACATGCATAAGGCACTTTCTTACCTACAGGTTACAGAGATCGCATACAAACATTAGGACATCCGTGCTCACCATTCCTTTGTAAACACGGGAACTCAGTTGTTTTAACTTATTAATACCCTTATTATAGATAAATGCACTGAATTATTAAATGGAAAATATTAAGCCATGTTGAAACTCCAGGCATGTAGATACGGCCTGAAACCCGGAGCCACCCCCTCTTCTGCCAGCCTGTATATTAGTGCAGTAGAATTATTCCATTCAACACATTTCAGCCAGAGCAAACGCCCCACCCTGAAAGAAGTGTTAGGTTTCCGTTATAAACACGCCCTTCAGACAGCAGAGCTGTGCTACCCAGTGAAAAGGAAAGGGGAGACAAACTGGCACTGCACTTTCCTAAATCATTCACATGCACATTTCAAATTACCTCTGCACATTCCCTTGTGAACACACAGCGTTAGTTGGAGCCAACTCTGCAAAGGGTCTCATCTCTGCCATTCACAACATCCCATTATCGACCTTTCAGGATGAATAGTAGTTCGCAATTAGCTCCTGTCATGTGACATGATTGTATTGTAATGAAATATTGTCATCAATATTCAACACCCAAGAGCCTCACCCTATGATCTTGAACTCCAGCCTTCAGATACACAACTGAAGGTGACATCATGGCTAAGGACCTGCAGAGGACACCAAGTTACTCTCTTCTGGATGCACACATGCCCCAGGCTGCAGTTTGGACTCTGCACTCCACACTTCTCATCGGGAAAATATCTGACAGAGACAACTTTTTGTGGAAAGAAAACTACTTTTGCAGAAGAGCCACTCACAGCCCCTTTCCCTATACATTTAATATTACCATATGGCTGTCTCCCACTAAAGAAACACAGCACCCCATTACTGAATCACCCTCTAGGATGCAATAAGGACTATTTGTATTGTTAGACCATCAGAAAGCAGCACAGACAAGGGTCAACCCCTTCCTGAAACTCTTATACCCAACATCTCTATGAGCACCAACTTCCGCGATTCATTTCACAGCGATGCCTCAGCTCACACTACATATCATTTTATTAAGAAACTCTATAAGTGTCAGTGGTGCAATTCATTTTTATTAATTTCCTAAGACGAAATTAGCAGCACCTGTAGCAGCAAACAAAGAATGGGGAATGTTCTGGTTCAGTGCTGGATCGATGTCATTAATTCTTTAATACCAAGAGACCTGTTTGTATGAACTCAGCATTTAACTGCACCAATTAATTTCAATATTAAAAAAATTTCAAAATGAACTCAACAACTAATTTAAGAAGGTCCTTGAACAGCCGTTGCAACTTTCCTCCTCATGGGACATTATGCTTTCAAGTATAAATACACAAGAGCAGGATATTGTAATATTAATAGGAAAATTGCTATTTTCATGCATTGCCTTTAGCAAACTAAACAAACCCTTAAAGTCTTAAACATTTCTACAAACACATGCATATTTCTGATGTATTTAATGGTGCTGTATATATCCCCTGACTCTGCTTAATACGCTTTCTGACCACGCAACAGGCTGAGTTGGCAAAGGCTCAATGAGACATCTTTTTGCATTAATTCTATAACTTAAGCTCCCAGGTCAGAAAACAGCCTTTCCAAATGCAATCATTTTACCTATTGTTCTGAAGCCAATGAGTGGAGTCAGACAAATGGTTCACACAGCCCCAAGAAAAAGGTGGAAGCACCCAGAGACTGCAGATTAAGATGCCTGTCACTAGTGATCAAATATAGACCCCCACCCAGGCTGGAGAGGTGTGTGACACTTCACCCCAAGGGAGCACCATGTAACCCCCATATTCATCATTCATAATTGTTATATTGCAAATAAAGCATGCCATGTAAGGTACCATGGGAAAGGTTATGACCTGCTGAAACCCATTGTTCCATCTAAATATGTATATCATTAATACATATGAAGGTATGAGAATTGTGTAGTTTGATTGTCACTAAAATATGCAGTGGGTTTGGGAAGTGCCCAGATACTAGCTCCCGAAAGACAATAGCAAGGAAAGTAACCAACACCCCGGCAGGTGTCAAAAACCATCAATAGCCATTGTCCAGCAAGGGAGCTACAATGCAATGACTCACCTGCACAAGGCCACACCAGGGGAATTGCTCAACCTGGCCTGGGTACTCAGCAATGCCCCCAGACATGCCTGGATTTGTGTTCTCCAAGCACATGGACTGAAGGTATGAAACAGAACACCAGGGCCCCATGCTTGGCCTCTTCTCCTGCCCCCACCTATGCTGCAAGCAACAAGGACACTAAAGACTCCAACAGAGGGGACCAGCCCAGGTTTCAAGGGAGAAACCTTTGTCCTATGAACTGCAATATCCAGTGGGGTGAGAAAAACGGCTTAATCTAGATGTTGCCCAGTCTTATAGGGTTGAGAGTTTAGACTACGTGCTTATATTTTAATAACCACTCTGACTTTTTGCCCATCACTTAATCTATCTTCTGTGATCAGTAAACTTGTTTTACTGTTTATCTTTACCAGTGCGTTTGCCTGAATTGCTTGGTAAATCTGCTCAGATTTAGGCTGGTGTATAGCCTGATGAAGTGGTGAACCAATTAATAAACTTGCATTGCTCAAGAAAGGGTCTTGAGCAGTGCAAGACGGCATATTCCTGGAGGTACAAGGCTAGGAGCTGGTGGGATTTGGCTGGTGCCTTTCTCTGTGAGATTCATGAGTGGCTCTGGGAGCATTCATGCAATCCAGCTGGGTGTGGGGCTCCACATGCATTTGTACTGAGTGATAACGGCACCGAGAGGGGTTTGTTGCTTGTCACTAGCAAAGCACTGAGAGAGACAGCCCAGGCTGGAGAGTTAAGGGGGCGCAGCGGTCCCACAGTCACAGGCTGCACCCCAGGGATCCCATCACAGTGTTCACCTAAAGTTCCTTGGCAGAAAGAACCTGAACTATCAGCCGTTGTAGGAATACATTTGAGTCTGATGGAACTGAGCGCCTCACCTGTAAAAGCAACAGCACATGAAATTTCTCACCTCTCAATCCTCACACACACCCCATTTTGATAACGATTAATGAAGAACTTGTTTAATAATGTACGAGGATGTTAAGGCAGCTTGAATGCTTGAGAAGTGGGGGTGCCGAGTGTCCTAAGTTTAACAGAAGTTGGCTTCTGACTTCCCAAAGAAAGCCACCCTTCTCTGTTCTTTAACTGTTCTTCTACCATCCTCCTTTGTCTAAATCCTCCCCTCAGCTGTGAGCTATTAAACATTCAGCGAGTTAATTTGTACTATTTGTTACGGTCAATAGCCATTCTTGTATCTTACTATAATTTCTGCCCCTACTAATTACAAAGGAATATGATGCCAAACCAAGCAAACTATCAAAGATTCATCTTGTGCTGTGTCTGCTGTTACCTCTCTTTGCATTTGCATTTCTTGGGGACATACTCAATGGGAGATGGAAGAGGCGCACTCTGGCTTTACAATAGGCTCTTGTCTGCATTAAGCATCGTCGGGCTGCTCTCCAGGCAGTGGTTAGCACATTGAACTTCAGAGACTAGAAGTGCAAGGGCCTCACTTCCACTTACTCCGGCATCCTCCCAGGAAAAGCACCGGAGTTCTTGTATTATCTGGAGGCAGGTCTTGCCTGAACATAGTTCATTATTCCTCCAAAAATGTGTTCTGACGCCAGTGACCCAACAGCCTAGTTGTGAACAGGTGTGAAAATGCACTGGGTTTCTCCCAACTATACAGCAAGAAAAACAGAACTTCAGCACATCCTGCTGAGCTAAACCTCTTGTGACTAATAAGCCCTTGCTCCATTCATTGGCAGCGAGAAAGACGCTGTAATTTAGAAAAAGCAAAAATTTGGTTTTAGATGACACCCCAGAACTTTATACACTCTCCTTAAGCACAATTTCCTTTTCTTGTTTTCAGTCGCAAGTAGTGTAACTTCATGTCTCTTAACATAATAAAATGATCATCAGGATTCCACATCAGGAAAACATCTGCAGTCTTTAATTTATTGTATCAGTTCCCAGAGGGTTGCAGAAGTTAAACATTTATGGCAGTTAGAAGAATATATGACATTTACTGCTTAATAAACTGCAAACATGCCTGTTAATTTGGCTTTTTGGGACCTCCTTGCCGCCAGACACTTAACCCCAACAAGAAACATGCCAAAATACAAACAAACTTAGAGTCTGCTTTTTAAACAGGAAAAGTGCAAGGGATTTTTTTTTTTTTAGTTTCTAACAGATTAGTGACAGTAGGGAGCATTGTCAAGATAAATAGCCTACAACCTTCACTCAACAAAGCCTTTTAAATGCATTCATCTGAAAGGATACAATTAAATGTTAAATCATCAGGTTAAAACTTTTACCTGTCAAGATTGCAGGTGGTCTGTTTTTAATCAATCTGATTTAATTCAATAAAACACTCATTAAGTCAATTAATGAGACTTCAGTGTCACAAGCTATCAAGCATGACTTGGAGTTTTCACTTTGTGCCCAATGAATTGATTACCAAGTCAAGTCATCAGTGAAAATAAATCAATGTACATTTTCACAAGCTGCAATATTAGCAATGTTACCTTGTTTTAGGGGAAGTCGTTAGCCATTCTTCATGCTTTTCAAATGTTATTAAATAAGCTGCAATTTCCTGAAAAAGAAAAATGTGCAAAAAAGAATTAACTTGCATACTAGTTTTGGAGACTTGAAAGTTTCACAGAACAGAACTTCTCTAAATCTGCTCCACCCTCAAGTAGGATACTTTCAATCCTGCCTCCGCTGCCAGATCCTTGACTTTAAATCCAGTTTGAAAAGTCTTCTTTGTACCACTTGGCACGCTACAATGATGAAAGCCTTTGGCTGGAAAGGGCAAGTCTATAGTGAGGACCAAAATATTTCAGCCTTTAAACAGAAAGCATAGGAAAGTGCTTCCTATCCCAAATGCCATTCATTTAAAAACAGAAGCAGGCAACAGGTCTTCACTTAGTCACACTCACAACACTCTGTGCTAGGGAGGCCTCTGCCATGGACAGAGCCATCTTTTAAATCTTTCACCCAGGCAGGAGAAGTTGGGTTTTGTCAGCTTGGATTCTAAGCCCCAAGCCCCCAAAGCCAAACTGTGTAAAGATTAAAAGGAAAAAGGAGAAATACATTAAACCGTTCCCATCACAGAGAAAGCACTGATAACTTCATCTACTGTGCAGTTCCTCCAAGCTCTGCGCTAAGTCAGAAAGGTTAAGGGCATGATGGTGAAAGCATGGGCACCTGAAGGTAAATTAAATATTTATACACACAACATCACTGCAGATAGAATTACAGATTTATTAATAATTTCCATGAACAGCCAGTGGGTGACATCACCGTAAGTCATTGCTGCCACTTGCAGGCATGATACAGCCCATTACTTCCAGATGAGAACTGATTTGCTCACAGGAAATTGGCAGAGTCTGTAAGTTAAATTAAGATGGTGCTGGTTTATGCGTTTCATAAACCTCAAATTACTACAAAAACACCAAATCAACTTCCTTAAGCCTGATAAAAAAGCTGCTGAGTAGGAATTATGTATCAGTTTTCAATTCGAAGACTCAAAACTCCAACTCTGGGGCAGTGCTGTGCAGATGTGCATTTTATGGAGAGGAAGACACTAGACCTAGCTCACAGCATCTCTTATATAGCACTGGATTAGTCACTCCCCACCTTCAGATGTGACACACCAGTTCATTCCTCTCCTGTTTTGTCAGAGCATAGGAATTGCCATATTGGGTCAAACCAGGGGTCCATCAATGCAGGGGAAGTTGTAAGAAACCCACTAGTGGACAATTATGCAATACCCTTCCCATAGAAGACATTTCTTCATAACCTTGTCAGTTAGTAGATGGTTCATGTCTCGGAAATAGGTTTTATCTTAGCATGCCTGATACAATTTTGGATCATCTCACTGTCTTACGAGTATCTAATACTTTTTAGAATCTTGCTTAGCTCTTGAATTCTATATCTTGTGAGTGAGAGTTCAACAGGCTGATTGTGCAATCTCCTTTTTTATTTTTAAATCTGTTGCTCACAAAACGCAGGCTATTCTTGCCATTGGTCGGGTGACTGAGCAGGAAAGATATTAACAGGATGATTTAGGAAGGGAAGAGGAGTTTCTGGGCAGCCCGGAAAGGGGGGCAGGTTCACAGCCTCGGCCCAACGGAGGATGTTACCGACTACAGCAAGGAATGACACATTCTGTGGGGGAATATGCTGGGCTCCGCTTCATCCTTCATGACTTACAACTGTAGCATACTGGCAAGAGCAACACTAGAGCGAGCATTAGAACTGCTGAGCGTGCAGACTCACTATGGGGACCTGCATGTGGCCAGACAACCCTCCAGAAAGAGCCCGTCATGCTCTAACCCAGGACAAAGGCCTCTCCTCCAAGGTGCCACAAGTCCTCCTTCTCGCGGATACAGACTAACACGGCTGCTGCTCTGAATCCTCCACAGGTATTACTCCAGCAGAAAAGACGGCACCAGTCCCATTCATTTGGCTTTCACTCAGACAGAGCACGTCCCACCCTAAGCACATCACACCATGATGCACATTCCAGTGCCTTCCCATCATTGCCACCCCCAGCAGATAGTATAACTCCTCCTCGTACATCAGCGTCATTAAACCATCCGGAGAGCGAGCCAGCCACTGTGGAACAATTCCACCCTAAAGAGGCAAGCACTCTAGAGAGACTTGTAGAAATCTAGCAATCAGGGATTTCTCCTGAGCTAAAGTAGAAGATGGCAGAAGTCCCATTTCCCACATACTGGCTGTAGCAGTCTGCTTCTCGGCATACGTCAAAATTATGTCTGAATATCTAAGACCGTCTAGACTCCTACAGACCGACAAGGTGGGTGAGGTAATATTTTTATTGGACCAATTTCTGTTGGTGAGAGTGTGTCTTTTGAGCTACTCAAAGCTGCTCTTTGTTTGGGAAAGATACTCAGGGTGTCACAGCAAAATACAAGGTGGAACAGATTGTTTAGCATAAGTAGTTAACACACATTTCAAGAGACCATTCAAGGTCTGTTTGGAACCAGCACACCCCACATTACCATTGTAAAAATTTCCAAGAACTTGAGAGAGAAAAACACAAACTGCTCCAATACAGGAGGTTCTGCATGAAAGCAGCTTTGCTTTAGCATTTCTTCCCCAGTGTCTCATGTCTATAGCCTCTACCTCCCACTATTTGCATTAGAACTGTTAGAATTTTCATAGAATTGTGTGCAATGTTATTCCCAATGTGCAGAATAGAAACAGGACCACTGTTGCCTACACATGATTTTACAGCAAGTCTTGCAGTATTTGGTGTGTTTCTTAAAGCCCCAGCTCCTGGAATCATGTGAACGAGAGAGAATCTTAGCATTCATTTCAAATATAAAAATAATATTTTGGCCCACATGCTTGGATTTGGAAATACTGCAGGACACAAGTACATCACCAAAAGAGGGAAGCTATGTCTGGCAGGGACGGTGGGGGTGCACCACCCCAGTGAGGGAGGATCCAGCCTCTCCCAGATGTGAGCTGCTGCCCAACCACCAGCAGGCATGGAGACTACCAAATATGGAGCCCAGTCTGGGTTGGGCCTGTAATGGACGTTAACAGAGCAGCAATGACTCAGATTAGCAGAGGGCTAGTGAGGTGGGGAAGGCACATTTCCAACAGAACAGGGAAAAGGGCCCGGTGTTGGAATGGGGCTAACGGGGTTTGCTCTGATGAATATACTCTCCCTCAGCACAGTTTTATGGGGTAGGTATAACTCCTAAGGGTTAATTTTCTGATTGGGGCGGTGCAGAAGGGTGACATGACTCACCCAAGACAGAACCAAGTTTAGAATTCAGAAGATGCTTGCATCCTGTCCTGGACTCAGGCCACATCTCTCTCACAATCCCCACAATATATTTCTTATTCATATAAATTAAAGCAGTTTCCCCACACAGATTTGCAGTGCAGGATACTGCATATCCCAATGCATGAACAGCTTCAGGAGTAAGTCAGCTGCTGGACTGAGGGTCAGGAGAACTGCGTTCAGCTCCCAGCTCCAAAACTGACTTGCTGTGTCACTCTGGGCAAGTCGAAAAGGAGTACTTGTGGCACCTTAGAGACTAACCAATTTATTTGAGCATAAGCTTTCGTGAGCTACAGCTCACTTCATCGGACGCATACTGTGGAAAGTGTAGAAGATCTTTTTATACACACAAAGCATGAAAAAATGGGTGTTTACCACTCCAAAAGGTTCTCTCTCCCCCCACCACATTCTCCTGCTGGTAATAGCTTATCTAAAGTGATCACTCTCCTTACAATGTGTATGATAATCAAGTTGGGCTATTTCCAGCACAAATCCAGGTTGTCTCCCTCCCCCCCCTTCCCCCCCCCCGCCCACAAACCCACTCTCCTGAAGCTGTCACCTTCAGCCCCCAACTAAAATCCCTCCAACGCATTATTAAGGATCTACAACCTATCCTGAAGGATGACCCAACCCTCTCACAAATCTTGGGAAACAGGTCAGTCCTTGCCTACAGACAGCCCCCCAACCTGAAGCAAATACTCACCAGCAACCACATACCACACAACAGAATCACTAACCCAGGAACCTATCCTTGCAACAAAGCCCGTTGCCAACTGTGCCCACATATCTATTCAGGGGACACCATCATAGGGCCTAATCACATCGGCCACACTATCAGAGGCTCGTTCACCTGCACATCCACCAATGTGATATATGCCATCATGTGCCAGCAATGCCCCTCTGCCATTTACATTGGCCAAACTGGACAGTCTCTACGTAAAAGAATAAATGGACACAAATCAGATGTCAAGAATTATAACATTCATAAACCAGTCAGAGAACACTTCAATCTCTCTGGTCACGCGATTACAGACATGAAAGTTGCGATATTACAACAAAAAAAACTTCAAATCCAGACTCCAGCAAGAGACTGCCAAATTGAAATTCATTTGCAAGTTGGATACAATTAACTTAGGCTTGAATAGAAACTGGGAGTGGCTAAGTCATTATGCAAGGTAACCTATTTCCCCTTGTTTTTTCCTACCCCCCCCCCCCCGAGACGTTCTTGTTAAACCTTGGATTTGTGCTGGAAATGGCCCACCTTGACTATCATACACATTGTAAGGAGAGTGATCACTTTAGATAAGCTATTACCAGCAGGAGAGTGGGGTGGGGGGAGGTATTTTTTCATGCTTTGTGTGTATAAGAAGATCTTCTACACTTTCCACAGTATGCATCCGATGAAGTGAGCTGTAGCTCACGAAAGCTCATGCTCAAATAAATTGGTTAGTCTCTAAGGTGCCACAAGTACTCCTTTTCTTTTTGCGAATACAGACTAACACGGCTGTTACTCTGAAATCTGGGCAAGTCGTCTTTCTTCAACTGTGAATTGGGACTAACAATGCCACATGCCTGTTTCTGAAGAGCAACGTGGACCAAAAGCGCTATCTGTGTGAGGTATTGTTATATGGAATCCCAGTCAGAGCCTCTCATTCTACAGCAGCCACTTGTTGCTTAACACGGGTGCCCATTTCAGCTTGGTGAGATGGAAGCATGGGCATTGGCAACAGGGCAAGGAAGTCCAGCTGCCATTTTTAGCATGTCACTTGTGCTGTCAATATTCAAAGAGAAAAACAGCAGCACCCAGACAATATCTGTCCCTAATATTGACATTGCAGGACATACTCCCCTCAAAGTAACCCGCAGGATTCTCTGATGGGAAGGAGGCCAGTGCTAACAAAGTAACAAACCCAGCTCAGAACATACTTCATAGTGTCTGGGAAACCGATAGGGCTGGTGTGTAAAGTGAGCTAGAATGAACAAGGCAAAAGAACATGAAGGCAAAAACACTTTATCTTTGCATCATTTAATCTCCACGGCTTGGATTCAAATCCCAACCAGCCACATGAACATTTTTATTTTAGCTTTTTGTTATAAATTATGTCAATGCCTCTCTGCTTGCTGATTGATAGGCTGCACGGCATGAGAGACTGTTTAATTCAGCACAGAGCTGTATCCTGGGTATAACTACAGTACCGGTAAAGGCTCAAACCACTCAATTCAGGACAGGCTGCAGAAAAAGCTGCAAATGTCTTTTCAGAGATATTTTAATGATCACTGCTGTTCCTGCCAGCCTAATACAGGATGTGCTACAACAAGTTTAGGGGGATATTTTTTACTCCTGTTTCTTTAAATTATATTGGCAGCATTAGGAAAGGGACTCATGATGATTCACACAGAACGAAGACGTGACCAGCACATGCAGGTTCATAAATCCCCACTCTGATTGGAGCCAAGTTAGAAAAAGATCTAACCAAAGCACAAGAGCCAGCAACTCAGACTCCAGCAAAGGTTAGGCTGTTACCTGCCATAAATCCAACCAGCCATTAGGTGTCAAGCTGGATCTACCATAAACACACCCAGGAGAACATTTCCTTGTGGGTAAATAAGGGGAGTCTTAAAGATAGTTGCTCTGAAGTTAACAAGAACTCTCATGAGTCCCTTCCTTTCTGAATGCTGCCTGCTAGGCCTTGAGGTGCCTGGCTGTCCCTGCGTCCCAAGTGACCTGTCTTCTCCTTCCATCTCCCCTCCTCAAGCTCCTGGGTCTTCGGTTCGCTGCACAGGTGCAGCATCTCCTGCTGCCCAGCGATCAGCCACACGACAGCCATGCTGCAGAACGGCACAGCCAGGCAGGTTGCTGATCACTCCCCTGGGGTGGGACAACCACAAATAGGAACTGGCCTGACCTTCTGCCCCGAGTCCCCAACCCAGATGGAGAGCTTCACATTCCTATGGTTAGGGGCTGCCTAGAAGTTCTCTGGACTCACATCAGGGCGTGACTCGGTACAACGTTCAGCGATAGAGGACGTTACATGAAATCTGGAGTCTCCTCCTGGCTGTGACCCAGCCAGTCGACTACTACCGGGTCTGCCTCCTACAGCCACATTCTGCTCTGCCTGCCACATGGAGAATCCACAGCTCATGCAGCCATTCTGGACTCCAAACACACTGCTGTCTTAAAAGCTGCACACTTCTGGTTCAGATCCCACGGTGTCTTCTGTCTCACTTAAGTTCCTCCTGGGGGCTACAGATTAAAAACACTTGTAGAAGGCACGACTGGTACGCTATTAAAAACAGCCTCTACAGTGATCCTTTTGATTCTCATCGTCTGGAGCTGCTTTCAATGGAAAAAAAAAAAAAAAAAAAAGAGGGAGGCTGCCACTTACTAATTACAACTGTTCAATTTAAGAGAAGCAGCAACAAAAATGAGTATTTAAAAAAAATGGATATGCAGAGTGCAAGTATTAGAGCTTTTCATGGGCTGGATGCAAGCGCTGGGTTCTCTCAAATGGTGCCTCTAGGTCTCACTGTGCCCCAAAACTCTAACCTGCGCTAGTCCAATGAACATCTCAGCTGCACAGTGACAGAACTGCACGTAAAAATGTATGAAATAAACTCTTTTACAGAACAGTGAGACGCAAGGCTTGACTGTGACAAGTTAAGTAAAATGCTGGAAATCCCATTACGGATGTGTCTTAAAGTCACACAAGCTGGGAAGGTCATAAGCACAAAACTCTCATGGAAAAGGAGAGGATTCGTAGTACAGTATTTGCATAATTAGACTGTCCAAAAATACCATGCAAAAATAAAATATTCCCCCCTGGAATCCAGCTTTGGCAACATGAAGTGTTGGCAAATGTGCGACCAGTAATGTTCTCTCATTCAGGGCATCATGCTGACCCACGCACCCAGCCAGTCCAGCTGCTCCGATTTTTCTTGGCTAACTATTCAGCACGAGACAATGAATGTGCAAAGGAAATGTTGTTTAAGCAAAGGTTGACCCCAAATCCATTTGAGTCAGTGTAAGGTGGGGCAGCCATATTCTCTACTTTTTCTTTAGGGCGAAGCAGCTGTGAAAATCTGCTACAGCCAACTCTGCCTACAGGTCACAATTATGCAGCTTCCAACGCTGCCTTGGGCCCAGGGCTTTATTTGTAAGGACAGAAGCGCCAGGGCTGAAGCAATTTTTTTTACTTTCGTAACTGACGCGGCAAGCCCAGGGGGCCAGGGACACGAACTGCCAAGCCCAGAGGTGCCGAGGCTCAGCCCTGGCACAAATTAAACACTGCTTGGGCCAACACAACCACTCTAGTGTGCTCTTGTGCGGGTACTTCTCTGCCTCACAGGGAAGTCGCAAGAACAAACGAACAATTTATTATATTAAGTGCTTGGAGGCTGCGGTGACGACCAGCATTGGGAAGTTTATACGTAAATGTGGAGCCTCATTACTCAAGTTTCACACCAAACGTGAGCTATTCAGTCCCTCCAATGTTCCCTAGGGAGCTTGCAATCCAACACAGCGTGGGGTGACAGCGCTCTGGCACCCCATCCATGAGGATGCACTCAGATGTGTTTATTGCACAGTTCTATGTCAATTGATAATCTCTCTCGAAAAATAAATAACCAAGTCTCCGTCAGCTCTAGGTTTTCCTTCTCAGGGAGATTTGGATAGCGGTAGCTAGACAGAAAGGTCAGTGAAGCCAGATTGAATGTTATATTGCCTCAAATTAGACTCAAACATTTGTAGTTTATTCTCCAATGCTTTTGTAATAAAAGTGTCTACAGACTACACAATCCAGAATATTATGTACACACAAAAATGGGTCTTTCGACCATGAGATGATAAAAAAAGGTCTTTATGAGAGTTCTGTACAAGAGTTTTATCTGTATGGTACCAAAGCTAAGGGGGGGGGGCAGGAGGGACAATGCTCTCCAACCAGCTGGCCCAAGCATCTGCTAGAGCCACAAAACGCAATTATATTACTCCCAAATGAGACGTAAAAATATCTTGTTTCCAATACTCTTGGTTTTAAGACTGATACTTAATGTCCTTTGAGTATTTCAGTGGTGCCAGATCTGTGTTATGAACTTTATTAGAGTTGTGGGAATGTCATGTTAATAACTTCTGACCAACGTGTTTACACTACAAATCAATTCTCCCAGAATCCACTGCATGACTCATTTTACAAACAATTATTAGCCTGTATTTTTAAAACAATTACTATTGCAATAGATTTTAGCAATGCCATTCATACATGAATAAGGGAAGAAGGCTGTGCTGAGGTCATGAATATGCCCCCTCATTATTTCTGATCGGATGCCATTTAAAATGCAGTGTCAAAATAATGTAGTGCAAACCCCCCCAAATCCGATTCCTGGAACAGCTACACTGGACACAATCTTGGAGTAGGCAACAAATGCTGCACTATTACCAACCGGTCAAATCAGATGAGTAAGTGAAACAAGCACAAGTTCTAAAACTCTGACAATGTGCAACTAAACGAAGATGGAAGTTAGGTCTACACTGCAATTAGACACCCGTGGCTTGTGCGGGCCAGCTGACTCAGGCTCGTAGGACTCAGGCTAAGGGGCTGTTCAGTTGTAGTGTGGATGTTTGGGCTTGGGCTGGAGCCCAAGCTCTGGGACCCTCCCACCTCATGGGAATCCTAAAGCCTGGGCTCCAGACCAAGCCACTACACAGCAATTAAACAACCCTTAGCCTGTGCCCCACAAGCCCAAGCCAGCTATAGGTGTCCAATTGTAGCATAGACGTACCCAAAGATGACTGGTCCCCAAAACCATTAGCTCTGAATATGCACAGTATAATGCCTAGTAGGAGATACGCTTGCATACCTATTGTGTCATGTCCTACATGCACCATGTTCAAGGTGCTTCATTTTCAGTTTTCATTTTGTTTAAAGTTTCCTGGCAATTTAATCTGTGTTTGTAAACCCCACCCCCCAAAAAAAGAAAAGGGTGGGTGGGGACAAGGTAAAAAAAATCAGTGCAAAAATTAACTTCAGTTTTCTGGATAAATATATATCATGGGATAGGATGATAGAAAAAAAGCAATAAATGAAGTAAGTAAAAGCAGTTGAATGCTGTGGTTTATTTCATGAACTGTACACGAACAGTATGTGCACATGCATGTGTGTGTCTTCCACCACACTGCCTTACTTTAAGAGGCTCCTATTTACACTTAGACCAATTTATTATTAACGTAAACACATTCACCTAACAGAAGGTATTGAATTTTCCTAACTGTCAGTATGTTCATGTACTTGAGTGGTCTAAAATTTGCATATGGAGGGGCTGGGGGGGGACGGGACAGTAAAAACTGAATAATAGTTTTTGTAAAACCCAGGAAATTTTAGGTCAAAATTAGTAAAAACTGAAAACAAAGGGGTTTGCCCAGGTTATAGTGTGCACCCAATCCTACGCGCTAACGGAAAGCAAGCCCTAGAATGGAATGGAATGACCAGCACTGGAGGAGGAAGGCAGAGCTTCTGGAATCTGGATTCATGGTCTGTTCTAGTACAGAACCCTAAAGAAGCTATTGGCAGATGGCTTGTACACACAGGCATTTAAGGAAACAAATGCCTTCATATAGAGATGGATCAAGCTGGTTCAAACTCTAGATCCCTCCAAAGCAGGTGTGCTCAGTGGGTCACAGATAGGTTTTTGCCTGGGGCAAGTTGCCCTGAGGCAATGCTGCCATAAACCAGTCCCTGTAGGCATGAGAACATCAGAGTTCAGAGGCAGAAGCCCTTGTGGCAAACCAATGTCAACAAACTCAGCTTGGGGAGGTGGAGTGGAGGAGCAGAAGTATTGGAGGCTAATGGGTCCGGTCATAAATATAAAGGGAAGGGTAAACACCTTTAAAATCCCTCTTGCCCAGAGGAAAAACCCTTTCACCTGTAAAGGGTTAAGAAGCTAGGATAACCTCACTGGCACCTGACCAAAATGACCAAAAAGGAGACAAGATACTTTCAAAGCTGGGGGGGAGGAGGGGGACAAAGGCTCTGTGTGTGTGTGTGATGCATTTGCTGGGAACAGAAAGGAATGGAGTCTTAGAACTCAGTAAGTAATCTAGCTAGATATGCGTTAGATTCTGTTTTGTTTAAATGGCTGATAAAATAAGTGGTGCTGAATGGAATGTATATTCTTGTTTTTGTGTCTTTTTGTAACTTAAGGTTTTGCCTAGAGGGATTCTCTATGTTTTGAATCTGATTACCCTGTAAGGTATTTACCATCCTGATTTTACAGAGGTGATTCTTTTACTTTTTCTTCAATTAAAATTCTTCTTTTAAGAACCTGATTGCTTTTTCATTGTTCTTAAGATCTAAGGGTTTGGGTCTGTGTTCACCTGTGCAAATTGGTGAGGCTTTTTTAATCAAGCCTTCCCCAGGAAAGGGGGTATAGGGTTTGGGGAGGATTTTGGGGGGAAAAGACGTTTCCAAGCAGGCTCTTTCCTTGTCATATATTTGTTAGATGCTTGGTGGTGGCAGCAAAAAAGTCCAAAGGCAAAAGGTAAAATAGTTTGTACCTTGGAGAAGTTTTAACCTAAGCTGGTAAGAATAAGTTTAGGGGGTTTTTCATGGAGGTCCCCATATCTGTACCCTAGAGGTCAGATGGGGAGAAGGAACCTTGACAGATCCAAAGTCACACCTGGACCTACCCATCAGCCTACCTGAATATTGCATATTTAACATCTTCCCTCTCCTCACAACAGCTACCTGAGAAAACTATGGGTCTAAAATTTTTACATTAGAAAGATAAAATCCACTGTACCACTTCACCTCTACACTGGAGTCCTGGGCTTGCTCAGTGTCTCTCAGCAAATTCAATGCTGAATGGATTTTTGTACATTAATGTATTAATAATGTATGTTATTTTTATCCTTGTATATAGATACCTGCCCATCCAGGAACAGCAATTTTTAAAACAGATTAAAAATGGGCACGTAAATATAGCATGTATAATAAGGTGTATTGAAGACTGTGCTGAAACCGCAAGCTATCACTTGGAGTGTGTGGAGGGTTTCCTGGTCCCGCTTGCAGGCTATGATGCTTTGTAGCAAAGTGTCGGGGAATGGGAGCAGTATGGTGGGGGAGGAAATATCCTTTATTGGGCAGAGAGACAATTTTGAGCCACACAGAGCTCTTCTTCAGGTCCTGAGACCTATGTGGCTCGAAAGCTCATCTCTCTCCCCAACAGAAGTTGGTCCCATAAAAGATATTACCCCCCCCCCACCTTGTCTCTCTCATACCCTGGGACCGACACGGCTACAGCTACACTACATACAATGACAGGAGAGGTAGCCGCACTCTGTCTGCAGACAGCTCGGGGTAAGAGGGGAGTTGTGCCTCTGTCTGACAGAGCAGCCTCTTTCCCTCCCTGTTTCTGGTTCTTGTGTGTTGTCATTTTCAATACTAAGTAATAAAACAGGTTTACGCTGCAACCTTCAAGCAAAAGTATTTTATGTTTTTACCAACTTCTTTGTGTGTATGCCATTTACATAACAGCGTGTGCATGAGGGATGCAGTGTTCACTGCATTCTTGATTACCGGGGCGATTCTCTCCTCGGGTAGCCAGTAAATAAAGATGCCACACACCTACCACAGAACCCCAGCAAAACGCACCTCTCCTCAACAGATGAAGAATCAAACTGTTCAGAAGTTTGTACATCAAAGAACAAACAGACAGAGTGCACTAAAGGATGTTAGAAGATTTTAAAATAAATTCAGCACCTACAAGTTTTCACACAACACAGCTTTTTCAGTTAGGGTTTGGTTTCCTCTTCACCATGTTTAAAGTGGGAGATGCAAATTGGTTTAACAAACAAGAGGCTTGCTTCCCCCTTACTATGTAGAGGTCAGGCATCTCTTCATAATCTGGAACCCATTAGACAGTTTTCTCGTAGACTGAAGTCCATAGGTATGCAACGAATTTTTGAAAGCCACTCGTGGGGATGGATTCGGCCATCAGACAAGTGTGTTGCAGAACTGTGGCCAAACAAGTATGTGTCTTTTCAGCATGATCACTCTGGCCCCCTTGCAGCATTAATCCCCACTGTGATCATATGAAAGACAAAAGATCAATTCAGTCTCAGAGGGATAGATCTTTAGACAATTCTAAAAGTATAATTCAATTCTTATAAGAGGATAAAGGAAGGATTCACATCAACTAGGATAGGAGTTCCCAGGGGCTTTCTGCTTAACAACATATTAGAGGCCGATTTCCCTCATTCAGAGGAAATACCTTTGGAGAACAAGGAAAATCTCCCTCACAAACCCAGACAAATTAAAGTCTACAATGGAGAGACAATCAAGTCCCCATGCTGCTCTTCATGCACTAACTAAAGCCTCCACAGTTACAAAGACTTATGCATTAGGAGGATGCAAACTGAAAAAATGGGATAACAAAACAGGACTTATGCAAACGGCAGAAAAGGCACCCTTCCCAGAATGCTCATCTTTATAACTAAGAGGAGTAGATCAGTATGTAGCCACTTCATAAAGCCCACTTGAAACTGCAAGGTAAAAAGGAGCAACATAAAGCTATTCTGAAACTGGATTCTGTACTTTCATCATGGAAGCATCAGCTAAGGTAGGTCGCTAGTTGGATGGCTGGTTTGGAAACAGACTACTGGGAAAACAAGAACAAGGGCCAAAGTAACTCCCATCAATGTGATTCTCTCAAAAATACCACTAGGCTCCTCAAAGCAGTCACTGCATCCCCAGTGCAGCCCAATTGTCTAGGTACTCTATGGCCTGGCTTTACGCTAATTTGAATGGAGCATCGATTTACAGTGCCAGGACAAGCCACGGTCCAGAAGCAAAGAGATTAATGATGACGACCCAAATGGTCTCTCCCACACACACTCACATGTGTGTGGGTTTGTGTATTAATGAATCCCCCAGAGTGCATTAAAACAACAATTACTGCACAAACAGAAAACGTTTCACATCTAAAAAAACCCACAACAGCGGAGCAGACACAGCTCCACCACTGAGAGGCACCACGCAACTGCCGACTCCGTGTTGGCTGTGCCCAGGCTGGACGTGTTTTACTATCCAGAAACATACCTTTCAAGGAGTTACTAAATCATATAAAATGCCATGGTCTAGTCCAATATAAATTCCATAATTTCTCCCACCCAATGTAACTGAATCGATTTCACTTTCTCCTCATGTACCCACAACCAGATACCTAAAATCTTCACACAGCCAGATAACCCTTCATCACAGCGCGTTTCAGCAATGATACAGCGCATCATTTTATTATGTGGCAAGGGTATCTCCAGCAATCTTAGGTATGCCTGTCACAAAGGAAAGAGATCAAACACATACAGGATTACCATTAAACCTAACTCATGTATTAGTTTGTAAACGATCCCTATTGTATTTACAAAGAGCATTTTCAGTTATTTCATGCAGCTAACATATCTACAACCACAAATTCAAATATGAAATAGAAAATCAAAGTAACATTTCATTTAAGGAGAGTCTCTCAACCAAAGAGCCCAGGAGTCGTTCTATTCAAACGACTCTACATTATGTAGAAGAGAAACAAGCAAAGATTCATATTACAGTTTGACACCTACGTGCCAACTTCTGTCACTACATCAGTAACAAGAAGCTGGGAAAGCTCTTGTCTACAACCTCACAAATTGTAGAGCTAGAAGAAGTCAGTGAGCCAGTGATGCTTTGCAGTACTTGGAGTGAATGCTCACCGCACAAAGCCAACCAAAAAGAGGAGTGCCCTGACAAACGGCCCTGTTGGAATCAATGAAACATGCAGAGAAAGTCAACACGACTGGCACAGCGGCAGAAAACTTGAGGCTGGACTCTAGATACAAACAGTGTTCGGTGTATTACATCTCATGGCATTTGTGGTGGGGAGCAAAATAACAAAACAAATATATTTGAGGAGGATACGCCACAAGAACAAACATCCCCCACCAATGCACATGCCAGTCATCTCATGCATACGCCATACAGCACCAGTGCCCACACTGCATGATATGCCAGCAGAGGAGACAAACATCTGGCCCATGTGAGCAGTAACCCTTAATCTGCTGTTCATTGGCCGATGTGGGAGGAGATGGTGGGTCTAAACCCAGTTCCCAGTAATACAAGTGTCTACATGACAAAAACCCACCAGCACAACTGCCACTGTCTGGCCTCCTGCTGCTGGCATTCAGCAGACTGGTCAGGGACTTTGAACTCCCTTGTCACTCCTTGGAGACATCCTAGGGGCATATTGGCAGATGGTGTTTATCGCTGCTGCCCATGCTGTGGATCTGTGTTCTGTGAATAAAGACAGGCCTCCCGTTACCAGGGCTGTTTCTTTTGAACGTATCCCCGGTTCTACTGTGAACTGAGTGACAGGTAAAAGAAACTCAGGTGTGATTTAACTAAAGAACCCTAGCTGCACAAGCAGCCGGCAGATGTGTTAGAATAGTTTGCTGGCATTAAGAGAGACTCCAAACAGTCTACAATGAAAGGAGATCTCATAGCCCCAGAAACTCAGCCACTAGCAAAGACAAAAAAGCCCTTTCTCAACTTTACGTCATAACCCCACATCCAATAAAACTAATAAAAACAGAGAATTTGAACATTAATACATCCAAGATACAAACTAACAGAAGCCATTGATCAAAAGCTCGTATCTCTTCCCCCAGCTGACAGCTCACTGGCTCCTTCACACCCCAGAATGGAATCCCATTATCTACAAAAGAAGCTAAATCCCAAAAGCAGATACACAAACAAAAGAAATGTCAAAGGAAGTCCCATAAGATAAAGGCTCCACCCTCCAAGCCTTTGCTCTACCAGAAGTGTTGAAATGCAAACAGACCAATCCCAGCAATTAGAAATATTGTTAAACAATAAGCCCGAGGAGTCAATGTTTTAGAAGAGATTGCACAAAACACTGCAGGCAAACAAACATGCCAGGCCAGGGGCTCCTTGGTAGTGCCTCATGCTGCAGCAGCCGCTTAAAGGAAAATGTTGGAGCCATTTCAGGACAATTTGATGGCACACAATTAGCACTGGGGGAAGTATTAACTGAATTTCTCTTGCAGCCAGACCTAGCCACTTTTTCCTAAAGCAGGTAGATACCTGAGCCTTGATGGCAAGGCAGGCTGCGCAGTATTCCAGACAAGGCAGGAGGGAAAACAGTCCCCACTATCACTCCCAGAATGCTGCCATCCCCTGTGCCTTGAGTGGGAGCTGGACCCAGTTCCATACATCCCCAGCCCACACTCATCTACCCAAATCCTCCAGCCAGTCGTCATGAAAAGGGACCTACAAAGATATTTAACTTCTTTTTCCTTCCTTCCAACAGCAGCCAGTCAATAAAAGATATGAGTGTGAAAGTACGTGACGATGGTACTGGGAGATCCATGCCTGCTCCTTGAAACAAAAGTCAATCAAAGAAATCTTGCGGAGCGGCTTTTGATGCAGTATATGTTCTATCAAACACATATAAAGGGATTTGCTCTTCAAAGGTTACTATAAAGAGAATCAATGTTATGAGAAAGAAATTTATGTTCTTTTTGTCACATTGGAAAGAAACATACACCAAAAAGGAAAAAACTAACTGCTTAACGTGATTAATAGCCGCAAAAGACTCCAGAGGCTTAGCTGTTTCCATTCTAAATCCCCATTTTACAGGGGACTTTAACTCTCACTTAGCTGGAAGCTGGCACTGTTGCAGGTCATTAACTCCAGTACAATTTCTTTACATACTTTATTAAAATCAGTGCTGTTTTTATCATTCAGAAATTAAAAACAAAAACCTTAAATTCTGGATAGTGTAAAGCCATTTCTGTTCAGAGTTGGTTTTTGCAGACGGGCAGTCTTTAAAACGGACACTAATCGTTTCTGGCAGTTGGGAAGAAACATGTTTTGGAGACAAAACAGGCAGCTGGATTTGCAGCCTAGCTGCAGAACATGCATAGGGTCTGGCCTCCTCGCTTTCAGTTCATCCACTGGGGGTGCTGGGAGGGGGGGGGGTTTACATTTTGTTAAAAATCTTTGTCGGCATCCATGCTAGATCATATGCTTGCTGCAGCACACTCTTTCGACACAAAACTCTGTTGTTTCAGTAGGAGTTTGAACAGAAAGAAACGTCCATGTATCATGGGCACCGTCTTATAAGGATACATGCCATTTGCAGGTAGGTGTCATAGAACTACAGGCAGGATATTTACTCTGCTAAATGCAATAGATTTCAATTGGATTTTGTTTTGGAACTGTGATGCTGATATCAAAAGGAGCCCTGGAGCATTACAATATTTATGCAAGTGCCTAATACAGTCTGCAAATCAGAACGGTTAGTTGACACCGTACCAGATCTAATGGAGCTACGAACAGGGAGTCACCAGCAGAAAGCTGGTGGTGGGTTCCACCCTAAATATTTAACACCAAATAAATCAATAATTTTTTTTTTGAAATCAGTTATGCGGAGGGCTTGACCGAAACCAACGAAATCACCCAGAACAGCAAAGTCTTTTGCCCCAGGCCAGCCAATGCAGGACTGTTCCTTACAAAGCTTCCTGGCCTTCTGAATGTTTTTACTTTGCTTTCTGACCACAGAACTGTCTGTCTGCAAGAGGTGAATTACAAATGAACCCAATCATATTTGCTAGTGCTTTCTCTGGCACAGTTTTAAGCGTCCCATGTAATGAGATGATCACTTCCTAGCACATATGACCATTAGGAGATTTTTCCTATTATTTAACTTAAAAATTTACATTTTCTTAATTCCTTAGCAATTGCTCCTAGCTACACCCTTTAACAATCCTAATTACACAGTGGCAGCTTTAACAACGAATTTTCTAGCTTTCTTTATGGCTTTTAGTCAGGTGTTAATATTTATCATAGTTGGTGTTTTTATATTTTGATTCTGATGTAAAACAAACAGATATTAACATCTTGTACCAAGCATGGCATGATGGGTTTTTATCCAAGGGTATAATGGCAAAGTTGTAAACAACATAGTATAAAGGAGAGCAGATTTCCTAGCAGAATAATTGATCCAATCAGACTGAACATAAATAATGTCTGAAAAGCATTACTGGTTGTAGATGCCATGTTCAGCTCTTTGAGCTAAAGAAATGTGCTGGCAGACCCTGCCTGGAGATAGTGGTAACACACCCATTGGAAATGGAATTTTTCTGCATTCCCATTATTATTGGATTAGATGTCTTGTAACTTATGACACAAGGCAACCCAGTGTTTCCACCTCCGTCTGTTCAATGCCACGTTTGTTGATTCTTTATAATCTATTCCTACTACATTGACGTCTTCTCAATGGTTCTTCTATATAATTTTTTGTCCTCCTCTTTTCCATCTTCCACCAAGTGGTGTCCAGTTTAGAGCTTGTCTAGGAATATATATAATCTTTTAATCTGTACAACATGTCCAGTCACTTCAGCCATCTCCCTTAATCATTGTCTCTACAGCCTGTTGGCCAGTCTTTTGAAACACATCAGCAATAGTTACTTTAGTGGACACCAAGTATTCTCCGCAAGCATCTCTCATGGAATGCATTAAGTTTCCTGTCATGGGCTTCTAGCATTTGCCAGGTTTTAGAAGCGTGTAACTATGTGGGCATCACGATAACTTGGTTCACTTTATCGTGTTTCTTGTGCGAATCGCCACATTTTTCAAAATATTCGCTAGTCTCTAAAAAGCTCCTCACGTCTTTTCAATTCTTGCTTTCATCTCCTTAGGAAGTTGGGTATCAGCACTGGATATACAGACTTGTTAACTATGCTTCATCATCGATTACATCCGCATCCTCACTGCAGACCTCTCTTTCAGCGATCAAGACTTATTTTCTTTGGGCGGATTAATAATCTTACTTTGGCAACCTCACGTTTGACATCTGTGGTCCCAGGAAAGATGCCTGTGAAGACCTTGATGTAGCAAGGCACTGCTGTGGACACAGTAGCCTCTCACCCTCCAGCAAGAAAATGCTTAGAGATGATGATGATACAGCAAGGGTGAACCCCCAAAGCTTCCAGAAACAGACTGGCTCTCCTATGCACAGGAGTCTGCTACACAGAATGGGAGCAGTAAAGCCCATCCCTCCTCACCTCACACAGAGGCTGTCCCACAAGGCTTTGACCAAGACCAGGGGAAACCTGTGAGCAAGTGCCCAAATACTAGGGGATGAGGACCATGTATTTAACTAGACAGACAAGAATGGTACAAGTAATCACAGCACGAGTTCAGAAAACATATTCCCTTGCTCTAAAACTCATCAAGTGGAAGCAATGGGCTTGTTCTGATAATGGTCTTGGCTCACTAATTCCCTTCACCCCAAGTCCCAGTGACCCCAGCTGGAGTTCTTACAAAAAAATCAGCATCTTGAGGATTTAAAAGAACTCAGAATGCCGAGAACAGCACACAAGGGCTTTCCCAGTCGTACTGAGCAGAACATACAAAAATAAGAACGGCCACACTGGGTCAGACCAATGGTCCATCTAGTCCTGTACCCTGTCTCTGGCCAGCTACTTCTGACAGTTGGAGGTTTAGAGACACCTGGAGCATGGGGTTGTGTCCCTGACCATCTTGACTAATAGCCATTGATGGACATATCTGCCATGAATTTATCTAATTCTTTTTTTGAACCCAGTTATACTTTTGGCCTTCGCAACATCCCCTGGCAACGAGTTCCACAAGTTTGAAAAACATACTCCCCAGGAACACAAGTGCAAAACCCAGCTGAACTTTGTTCAGAGGTGGGTAAATTGTGCTCCATGCAGATTACCTGTGTGGATCTTCTGGTTGAATCCTTAACAGCTGAGACCCACGTATGTTGTGTGTGAACATTAGAGATCCCATGGAGTGCTTTTTGGCCAAGGCAAACCCATATGCTTATCAAGCTTCCCCCTCCTCTCACTCCTGTGCAGAGCACCGGTTGCCATCCCCTCCAGACGTGGCTGCACACTCAGAGGGGGTTGTCCATAGAGAATTGCTGCCAGGAACTCCTTTTGGGCGGGGGGAGGCAAGGAAGATGGTGGAGGCGTTTCCTCTCCCAAAGAGATCTGCCCCAGCCCGCCCAACCTGTGCCCCCCCAAGGCGAGGGAGGGGTTCTGCAAGGTCGGAGTGCACAACACCATGGAGGTCACTCTGCCACCTACTTTGTGTCCCCTCCCATGCAGTGGCAGGGGGCAGCACAACCTGGACAGTACCTTCTCTTACCTTCCAGCTTTGTCTTCCCCTTCTCCTTGGGCATTTAGGAATCTAGAAGCGTTTCTCAGACACACACATTTCTAGTCAGGGCCAGAGATGGAACCTGCCTCTATTCTAGCACCTTTTGGGCTCTTGACCATCTAATTCCTGACTTTGAGGCCTTCCCCCTCCCCTATGGCACCCCAGTGTAACAGGCCTGTGAGCAGCGGGTGATATAGGGAAAACAAGATTCTCCTCCTGTATGGTGCAGAGAGGTCTGGGACAGATAAAGCTAGTGACAGGAGTTAATGAGGTTAATAATTAGTTCCCAAGGGAGTCTTTGCAGGTAGATCAATCTCTATTCTGTGCTTCCCCTGTTCCCTATCAGCCCAAGTTCACTTACTGTGGCTTAGCCTTTGGGTGCTCACTTTGTGTCCCTCTCTGATCAGGAAGGAATGGCTTCCAGGAATCTGCCATGACAGTAAGAGCCTTGCCTGAGTGAGAGAAGCAGACAAGCCCTAAACAACCTTGCAGGAGGATTTCACAGGTCACAACAGTTGTGGACTTGCAAGGTGTGGTGTTTCACCCTCGGTGTTTGTAGCCATGGTCTCTACCTCTGAGCAGTGCTGCAGTTCCTGATGGATAAGCCAGTGCTGGGAGAAGGCAAACATTTCAATGCACAGTACCAAGGTTAGGAGGCTGGAGTTACAAGGGTGTAGACAGGCGAGCACTGTGTTCAGAAGGCAGCTGGGCCCCAGTTCTGTGAATATTCTACTTTCTATAATTGCCTAACTCTTATCCATCACACTGGAAAAAAAATCTCAGCAAGCAACAGAATTCAATTCCTGTAGCATTACACAGGTACTCAGTTACTGCACCCACACCAGCCGCTTTGAAGACAGTGCCGACACCAGAAACAAGAAGGAAACTGACTGCAGAGAAAATGAAGGCAACGAATACAGCCCTGAGGGCTACAGCCAAAATCCTCCTTGTGCAGCTTCACAACTCCTGGGGACGAACAGACCCAAGTCAACGTAGGGGCTGAGCTGAAGAGGTAGAAGGCAGGAAAACGTCATTTTCAGTCCATTGCTCTGGGTAGGAAAGTGCTATTTGTTCTTCTAGGATCTCCATGGAGAGAAAGCACGCTGTTCTGTAGCAATGGGACATTAATACGGCTGCATTGCACATCCGTCAGGCACAACAGTAATGCTCTACATAAGAACGGCCAGACTGGGTCAGACCAGTGCTCCATCTAGCCCAGTGTCCTGTCGTTCAACAGTGACCAGCACCAGGTACTGCAGAGAGCACGAACAGAACAGGGCAATCATCCAGTGATCCATCCCCTGCCGTCCAGTCCCAGCTCCTGGCACACCCAGAGACAGGGGCTGGGACCCTGACCATCTTGGCTAATAGCCATTGATGGATCTATCCTCCAGGAACTTACCTAAATTCTTTTTTTAACCCAGTTACCCACCTTTGACCTTCACAACATCCCCTGGCAACGAGTTCCACAGGTTGACTATGCATTGAGTGAAGTATCACTTCCTTGGTTTGTTTTAAACCTCCTGCCTATTAAGTTCATTGGGTGGCCACTGGTTCTTGTGATATGCAAGGGCTAAATATCACTTCCTTATTCACTTTCTCCACACCATTCATGATTTTATAGACCTCTATCATCTCCCCCCAGAGTCATCTCTTCTCTAAGATTAACGGTCCCGGTCTTTTTAATCTCTCCTCATATGGAAGCTGTTCCATACCTCTCATCATTTTTGTTGCCCTTCTCTGTACTACTTCTGTACTTTATCTTTTATGAGATGGGGTGACCAGAACTGCATGCAGCGTTCAAGGTGTGGGTGTACTACGGATTTATATAGTAGCATTCGGATAGATAATAAAAGCAGAAAATCTTTTTCCTAATGGTTCCTAACATTGTTCACTTTGACTGCTGCTGCACAAGCGGATGTTTTCAGAGAACTCGTCACACCAGTGGTAACAGCTAACTTAAGACCCTCTCATTTTGAATGTAGAGTTGGGATTATGTTTCCTACTGTGTATTTTTGAATTTTCATGCCTAGTCACCCAGTTTTGTGAGATCTCTTTGTAGCCAGCTTTGGACTTAACCATCCTGAGTAATTTTGTATCATCTGCAAACTTCGCCGCCTCACTCTTCACCCCCTTTTCCAGATGATTTATGAATATGCTGAACAGCACTGGTCCCAGTATAGAGCCTCACAGGACCCTGCTATTTACCTCTCTCATTTCTGAAAACTGACCATTTATTCCTAAGCTTTGTTTTCAATCTTTTAACTATTTACTGACCCATGAAAAGACCTTCCCTCTTATTCCATGACTGCGTACTTTGTTTAAGAGCCTTTGGTGAGGGACTTTGTCAAAAGCTTTCTGAAAGTCCAAGTACACTGTATCCACTTGATCACCCTTGTCCACATCTTTGATGACACCCTCAAAGAATTCTAGTAGACTGGTGAAGCATGATTTCCCTTTACAAAAGTCATGTAGACTTTTCTCCAACATATTATGTTTATCTGTGTGTTTAATAATTTTGTTCTTTACTATAGTCATAGGCACCAACTCTGTGGGTGCTCCAGGCCTGAAGCACCCACGGAAAAAAATTAGCAGGTGCTTAGCGCCCCCCAGCAGCCAGCTCCCTCCTCTCTACCGGTGGCCCTGATGATCAACTCCTCCCACTCCCTCTCTCAGTCTCCCGCCCATTGCAATCAGCTGTTTTGCAGTGTGCAGGAGGCTCTGGGAGGAAGAGGGAAGAGTGGGGACAGGACATAAGAGGAGGCAGAACTGGGCGGGAAGAGTTGGGGCAGGTGTGGGGACGTGGAAGAAGAGTTGGGGTGGGGGCAGAGCCTGGGGTAGAGCGGGGGGTTGAGCACTCCCAGGCCCGGAAGAAGCCAGTACCTATGACTATAGTTTCAACCAATTTGCCTGGTACTGAAGGTAGGTTTACAAAACTGTAATTGCTAGGAAAGCTATGGGAAAGCAGGGGCTGCTGAATACAGAAGCTGGCCTGGGGTTGTGTGGGCTAGGGATAACAACAGTTCAAGAGTTAGCCTAAGTCACAACTGGAAATGTTTGGAAACCTGTGGCCCTATTTGTGCCCATCACATACGTGCCACATCATTCAGCACTATTAAGGCAGCATGGGATGTGCCTGCTCAAGAGAGGCCCAGGGCTGGAACAGAAGGGGGTGCTCCAGCATCAACACACACAGGCAGAGGTAGGGCAGGATTTGCTTCTCCTGGGAGAGGGAGTGGGAAACAGGAGTTCTTCAAGGACCAGTACTAAGGTGCACTTGTCAAAGCTATCACAGCACCTCCCTGCCCTAGGGATGAGTCAGCCACAGTCAGCACTATCTCCTCCTTTTTGGACAGACCAAAATTTCCAAATATGACTGGCCTAAAGTCAGACTCCCAAATCCCTCTTTAGGCAGGTAAGTAGAAGAGGCCTGATTTTCAGAAGTACCCAACACCCACAGGTCTGGTGGAAGCTGGGACCGGCAGGCATTCAGCACCCTCGAAAATCAAGTCACTTTTATTAAGTTACTTCTTGATCTACCTTTTGGTCTAAATTTTATGGATCCAATTGCCCCAATGCACTAAATTCACACACAGTTTTTGTTGCAAAGAAACCTTTTCTAGGACTGTGTTAGTTTAGAAATCCAAGAGTCTGAGAGACCTGGAGGGGGCGAAGAGAAAAGGCAAAATACTGAGGTTGAACTGTAACATTTGGGTTTAATGGCTGGCTATTAACGGACTTTTTAGAAATGCATAAACCAGCTTGTGTTCAGTTTTGCAGGAGGAGCATTGCTGCTAATGAACATGCAGTATTCATAAGCTGCTCTGCAAAGTACATCACCTTGTGAAACTAGCCCCATTTATGTAAAAAAAATGAAAGATTTATCACTACTTGAAACACGAAGTCATTGAAATAATTAAAAAAACAAAACAAAACACAATAAAAGTTTATGATAATATAAACTGTACTTTAATGTGTATTAAGTCCCCTAATGATTTACTGTATATGTCCTACAGGGTCAAATCAATGTCTTTACAAAAAAGGCAATTAAACCCTATTCATTCTATCTTTCTAGTGAGTCTATTGTTTGCTTTTGTCTCCTATCAAACCATGTCAGTTGCTCTTTTCCCAAGATTACAAACAAAAGGCAGCATGTCACCATCAAGGTCAGAAGAGAAAGACCCAAATCCTGCAAAATCCAGCTTTCTGCATTCATGCTCCCTGCTTAATTGCAAAGTGTGTGAAGAAAGAAGGGCCCCCAAAGTCTCCTAACATCTGACTAATTGTTCACTTGCTATCTCCTCTCTTCCACACTCAGCTGTCCTTTCCTAAACCTGTTTCTCCATCGGGTGTATTTGGAGAGTTCCCCCAAAGACTAAACAAGTTTCTGCCACACTAGGCTTTGGCCTGAGGTGTTACTCGTCCCTTTTTAAACTCTTAGGCCCACACAACACACTCTAAAAGCTCAAAGAAACATTACAAGAAGAGTTTTGAATCAACTATAAACAACTGCCATCGGCAGAAAACAATCCCCCAAATCTTAATTGATAATCACTTAAAAAAAAAAAGGAGGATACTTGGAGAGAACATATCAATGCCCTCCCTGAAGAAAGTGTTAATAACCACGATCAGTTCAAGCTGTAATTGTAACAGGCTTTTAAAACATGAGCCCAACACGGCTGCAGTAGCCAGGGCAAATAGGGTGCTAGCCTGTATCAGCAGAAGGATCGAATACCAAAACACACAGACGAGCACATGAGGACCTGGCTTGACTCCCACCCAGCATGGTCTGGTCCTATGCACCGTCCCACGAGGAGACCGTGGCCTTGGATAGGAGACAAATGCCAGGATCAAAGCTGTGACTGAAGGTGGAAGGTGTCGGGCTGCTGATCTCTGGAAGAGGAGACTCTCAGGTGAGCTAAAAAGGTCCATTAAGTGGGAAGAGATTCACTTTTCACAGTAGGGAGGCGGCCAGTAAACCGGGGAGTCAGCGCACAAGTATTCAGACTGGGACTGGGTCTTCCTCTGTGTCTGTGCAGCACCCAGCACACCAGGGCCCTGACCTCACCCAGAGCCCACAGGCAGAACCGTCCTACAAGTCACAAGACGCTCAGAGTCAAGCAAGCACGGCTACAAGTGGAACTCTGGCAGGACACAAAGGCGAGAACATGATGGAGCAGGTTACTCGGGAAGGCAGTTAAAAGCAAAGACTCTTCAGAGACTTCAATTTGAGAGGGAGAGATGTTCATGGGTCAGACAAAAATGTCAGGAAATGGGTTTACATCTTCAAGAGCCAGAAGTCTTGGCCACAGAGATCAGCCACACTGACTCCCAGGAGAAGTCAAAGCTTCATGAAGTGGATGGAAAGCTGCTCCTAGGACCCACCAGTACAAGAGTCACTCACTCACTCTGAAGAAAAGCTTAGTTCCTTAACCAGGTATGTCTCTGGTAGACAGAGAAGTCTTCCAGTTTCAAACACGAAGCCGAGGCGCCAAAAAGTGAATAGGCCAGAAAGATGCAGCCACCCTCTCAACTGTAGAGATGTGCTATGGCAGGGGTTCTCAATCTTTTTCTGAGCCCTGCAACATGCTAGAAAAACTCCACAGCACACCTGTGCCACAACAACTGTTCTTCTGCATACAAAAGCCAGGGCCAGCATTATGGGGTAGCAAGCAGGACAATTGCCTGGGGTTCCAAGCCACAGGGGTCCCCACAAAGCTAAGTTGCTCAGGCTTCAGCTTTCTGCCCTGGGCCCCAGTGAGTCTAATGCCAGCCCTGCTTGGTGGGCCCCCTGAAACCTGCTCACAGCCCCCCAGGATTGAGAACTGCTGATGAGCAGTTCTCAAACTAGGGGTAGATGCACCACTGGGGATACACAGAGGTTTTCCAGGGGGTACATCAACTCATCTAGATATTTGCCTTGTTTTACAACAGGCTACATAAAAAGCACTAGTGAACTCAGGACAAAACCAAACATTTCATACAAACAAAATGAGAAAGCAAGCAATTTTTCAGTAAGTGTGTGCTGTGACATTTTGGATTTTTATGTCTGATTTTTGTAAGCAAGTACTTTTTAAGTGAGGTGAAACTTTGGGGTATGCAAGACAAATCAGAGTCCTGAAAGGGTACAGCATTCTGGAAAGGTTGAGAGCCACTGATCTAGATTATGCTGAATCAGTGACCCGTCCTCTTCATTACTTACCACTGCCCCAGTTTTTGTCATGTGCAGACTTCATCAGTGATGATTTTATGTTTTCTTCTGAAGAACCTATATTTAAATTAAGCACTAGGTGCTTTGCTGAACCAGGATGGACTAATGCCTAAATGCATTACTGAAGCAGGGACCTAGAGTGGACGATGAACTTCTTACGTGTCAGGGAATCCAGGGCAGATTCATGTCTTGTGTAGCGTGTGGCACCCGGTCAACTGTGCAAGTGGTCACCTCTTCAGCAGTGCTTCCTGATCTTAGCAAACTATTTCCTGAGAGGAACGGATATATGTACATACTGAATTTTGAATGCATGAAATGAGGGCAAAATGGCAAATGACTAACGCCGAGCTGTTCCCAACTGGGCTCAGAAAACACCTGCATCTATAACCCCTGAAATCCCAGCTTTAATGGCTAATGGAAATTCAGTAATTGTAGCAGGAGTTATGTTGGGCTGTGTTCAGTCATATATACACAATCCTCGTAGCTGTCAGAACCCATCATTGGGAGACTTTAGATTAAAGGGAGCAATTTATTACAAGTTGTTGTAATGTTGTCTCTGCCTCTCATTATTCTCTTGGGTTTTCTTGCTTGTTGTTTAACAAGTGAAAAAAAAAATCAGAATGTCATGCTGGTGAAAGGTGTCAGACTGACAGGCCTAGGGGGTGATGTCTTGGATTTATCCAGAGCTCTCAGGGAGGCAAAGCAGCTCTGCCTGAGCCATTCCTTGTCAAGATACCATATACACTTGTATTGCCTACTGAAAGTTAGTATCTTATCTCACATCACTCTTGCTTGCCTTTACTTCTCTCAGTAGTCTTGTATTGAAATAACAGCACTGAGCATACTGTCAGCTGAAACATGACATAACGTGATCAGAAAATTTCAAGGTGCCAAATAAAGATGCCAGACTAGGAGGTTACAATGGCAAAAGAACTAGAACCACAAATACATCACCTCTTGCATCGATGAACGGATACCGGATGCGTGATACCTACTCAGAGTCACAAGGACTGGCAGTGGATAAGCTATTTTAGAAAGGCCATGAGAAGCCTACAGGTCTGCCTATGAGTTCCCCTGTCTGCAGGGAGATGATCTCCAAAGCTAAACACTGCCCTGAGGGCGACATAGGAACAGAGCTCTCAGTGTAGGCATTTATGGGGTAACCATCAGCATAGTATCCAGCTGCTGCCATCAGATGGAACAGCCCACCCCAAAATTGAGAGTGGTTATTGAAGAACATTCAGGAGAGCAGCAGAGCAGGGCAATATGGTTTCAGATTCCAGACAGGATACATCGGACACCAATTAGTCTCAAGAATGAAACTGCCATACTCAGATCAATGTTGGAGGCACAAGAGAACGAGAAGTGCTTCTGTGAATATGCTCTGGGAGCACCCACGGCTACATACACTCTGCGATGAGCTAATGTTTCTTGTCATCTTTGGTTGACACACTAATATAGATGTGAGCATTGAGACGGTCACCTGTAGAGACAACAAGGCTGCAAATGCGGAGGCATAATTTGAGAGAGCAATAGTTCTTCTCTGTACAGCTCTGGTGTGGGCTAAGATATAGAGTCCAGGGGTCCTGGGCATGAGGAAATGTTAAACTCTTCATACAGTCGGGCCAATTCCCCTCCCACTGACACCAGCATAAACCACGAGTAGCTCCATTAAAGTTAGTGGAGTCAAATGGTGTAAGTGAGAGAACAAACAAACGGCCAGAGTACATACACCTTGGCTACGAGAAAACTGAAGGGGGCACGCACTGTCTGCAAGTACCTGAGAAACCAGCACCAGCAAGGGAGAAGAAATGTATTTGAGAGCAGCAGGGAAAGGAGTAAAGGGAAGTAGTGCCAAGACTAAAGGGTGAAAACACAAAGGGGGATGTTTAAAGTAGATATCAAGGAAAACCCCCTGGACAGGGAGATCCAGGAGATGGTGGAATAATTATCCTAGGGAAGAGGTACAGGACACTGGCAGGGAGACAGACTGGATAAGCCAGCCAGCCAGCAGAGCAACCGTTTCTAAATGAGTTGTCTGGTCATTTGTTTTAAATCTGTTTTAACCCCCATCTGATATTGTATCTGAGTCCAGCCAGTGCAGCCCTGCCATGCCAGCCTTCAGCCCTGCCTGGCCACAGAGAAGCAGGCACCTGAGTAACCACACTAGAAAGCGGACAGTACTACACAAAAACACTTCAGAAACTTCCTGTTGCTAAGGAAACATTAGCACCAGAACTTCCAAAGCCCTTTGATACAGCTCCCCCATGATGGGCTCTGTGCTTCTGCACTGCTGTGGCCTGAGTCTATAACTGGTGCCATGATATATGGCAGACACGAAGGCCAACACTGGATGTTGGCCAAAACTACCGCAGAACAACGATTTTAATGTCCTTCATTGGAAAAGCTGGCTCCAGTTTGGATAGAGCTGGTGGTACAAATAAATCCCATTTTATACAAACAAGTGGTATGGTCCATTTAAGATGCAATGACTGGGAAAATGTCTAAAGATCCTTGGTAAGAGGACCAGATGTCCCTGTTCTTTGAAGGGTTAAAGTGTCCCTTTCTCCTGCAGCTGCAAATGCCTCTTTGTTTTCTTGATTTACAAACTCAGCTGTGCTCACTGTGTACAAAATGAACACCAAAGAGGTTAGTTCCCTTTAGAGTCAGTCATGGGACAGCAAGAAGAATCAGCCATCACACAAGAGGACAGCATTTGAAGGCTCTGCCCATGTGCTTTTTTTAGGGGCTTCTATCCAGATGTAGGTTTCAGAGGGTAGCCGTGTTAGTCTGTATCAGCAAAAACGAGAAGTCCTTGTGGCACCTTAGAGACTAACAAATTTACTTGGGTGTAAGCTTTCGTGGGCTAAAACCCACTTCATCAGATGCATGGAGTGGAAAATACAGTAGGCAGGTATAAATACACAACACATGAAAAGATGGGAGTTGTCTTACCAAGTTGGGGGTCAGTGCTAATGAGCCTTTTCAATTAAGGTGGAAGTGGGCTGTTCTCAACAGTTGACAAGAAGGGGTGAATACCAAGCAGGGGAGGGGGAAATCACTTTTGTAGTGCTAATGAGGCCAATGTAATCAAGGTGGCCCATTTCAAACAGTTGACAAGAAGGTGAGAGTATCAGCAGGTGGAAATTAGTTTTTGTAGTGACCCATCCACTCCCAGTCTTTATTCAGGCCTAATTTGATGGTGTCCAGTTTGAAAATTCATTCCAGTTCCCACTCTCACAGACCTTGGGAGACAGGCCAGTACCCCCAACCTGAAGCAAATACTCACCAGCAATGCACCCACCACCCCAGGAACCAATCCCTGGATCATACCCCATTGCCAACTCTGTCCGCATATCTATTCAGGGGACACCATCATAGGACCTAACCACTTCAGCCACACTATCAGGTGCTCGTTCACCTGCACATCTACCAATGTGATATATGCCATCATGTGCCAGCAATGGCCCTCTCTCATGTACACTGGCCAAACCAGACAGACTCTACGCAAAAGAATAAATGGACACAAATCAGACATCAAGAATTATAACATTCAAAAATCAGTAGGAAAACACTCCCTGGACACTCAACAACAGACTTAAAAGTGGCAATTCTTCAACAAAAAAACTTCAAAAACAGACTCCAACAAGAAACTGCAGAACTGGGATTAATTTGCAAACTGGACACCATTAAATTAGGCCTGAATAAAGACTGGGAGTGGATGAGTCATTGCAAAAACTAATTTCCCCTGCTGATACTCTCACCTTCTTGTCAACTGTTTGAAATGGGCCACCTTGATTACATTGGCCTCATTAGCACTACAAAAGTGATTTCCCCCCCCTCCCTTGGTATTCACCCCATCTTGTCAACTGTTGAGAACAGCCCACTTCCACCTTAATTGAACTGGCTCGTTAACACTGATCCACCACTTGATAAGGCAACTCCCATATTTTCATGGGCTATGTATTTATACCTGCCTACTGTATTTTCCACTCCATGCATTTGATGAAGTGGGTTTTAGCCCACAAAAGCTTATGTCCAAATAAATTTGTCTGTCTAAGGTGCCCCAAGGGCTCCTTGTTTTTATCCAGACGTAGAAACTCTGGAGAGAATCCCTCGCACGAATACCCCTCCACTTCATGCCATGAGCTATCCAGAGGCTGGGCTGGTAAAGTTGAACCCCCAGTTACCCTGACTCTAAGTAGAGATACAATGTCTGTGGTTAAACACTTCATCAGATACAGAAGCACAGACAGGGCTTCACCAGCTCTGGAGAACTGAGTCATTTGTGGCAAAATTCACTAAATCTCTGGTCCCAGATGAAGCCTGAAGGGCTATCGAATTCCATGCAGCTCAGTGTCTATCTGAATTTCAGCTCCTTTCCCCCCAACTTCACCACATTTCCGATAGGCTCTTGTATCTCAATAAATGCTGCTTTGTTCCCAAAAAGCAACATGTATCAGGTGTTCCCATCTGGCCTCTGCTTCCTTTCTAATATAGGATCGCATAATATACATGCATGTCAGTTTAGATTATCTACTTTGTTCTACTGTAATAAATTGTTAGTTTAAAAATAAGCCTGAATTCCAGACTATTAATTACCATGTGTGGAATGGAAGTGTTTCTTTGAGGATTTTACTATACTGTTACTGATGGTTGGGATCTCTTCTAAATGAAAAATTATGAACTTGGAAGGCCTCCTTCTAGGCCACCACTACCACCACCACTGTCCAGAAAGTAGACTTCCAGTATCTAGCTCCATTCTCTTATCAGCCTGACATTAAAATATAAATTCATGTCAATTTTACCTGTGGTTTCCTCTTAATTCAGTTCCAGCCATTTTCATTTTCCACCACAGTCTTCTCTGAGGGAGCGGAGGGCTTCCCCGCACTATTACAAACACAAACTCATCTGTATGTCACATGATGATGGAGTTCTTGCTACTTTGCTTAGCATCATCAGAATAAAAAATGAAATGCAATTTAATTTGATCAGGTATTTAGCCTAAAATAATCAGAAACCACAGAAAAGGATGAGACTTGTTAAGCTGCAGAGAAAATGGAAAGCAGGAGAGAAGCAAATAAGGTTTCTCATTAGCCAGGAGAGAATTAGAGTCAAGCTAGTGTCAGGCTTTATGCACATCTGTCAACAACACACAGCCTTTTAAAATATAAATGCAATTTTCCCCTGCGGTTAGCAGTGCTCTTATTTAATTTTATTTTTGTCACTGTAATGTTTCCTAGCAAATTTTTTAGTCTAAACTTTGACAGTACTCTCTAGAAGGGGCCGGGAGGCAATCAATACACCCATCTTGCAAAAAATATATAAATGCTCATTTCACTAGAAACTTGCACTGGTGACATTCTGAGCTAGAAAAGTGAGCCACTTTTAAAGTTGGTGCTACCTCCTTGCAAATTTCCACAACGTGATATGCTGCTAACCTAACAAAATCCAGACTATGACGACAGGATTTGGGGGATTTTTTTGGGGGGGCGGGGGGGGGGGCAGTTTTAAAATAAATGCCCATGCCTCTATCTTCCAAGCCATGAATTTTCTTCTAAAACCTCTGTTTAGACCTTGGTGTATTAAACTAGACTGTTCAAAGGTCAGATTTCAATACAAAACTGAATGCAGAAGAAGAAGTGACAGATTTCCTCACACACATTCCTTTACATTGCGCTGTCTAAGTTGATGGCCCCCATCCCAAACAAAATAACCACACACACATTAGACAGACCCTTTTTATTCCATTGTACAGTGAACGCAAGTAGGAGTTTCTAATTTGTCATTCTCATCCACCTATCCTAGTTTCATATAAATACTCCCAAATCAAATCATGTAATTGCTAAAGCCACACATAGAGATTGGGGAAACAATAAAAACTTAAATATATTTATAACATTCAGTCTACATTTTAGCAATAGATTCCTACGTGAGAGATACTATAGGTAGAAAGGAATACGAGATAATACACTGAAGCAAAACACTGAATACAAACTAAGGTATTCCTGAACTCTGGAAACTGACTTGAGTGGCGCTCTCACTTTGGCAGTGAAGTCAATTAAGACAGGGCTCTGAATTACACGAACACTAGACCACACACTTTGCAAAGACATGTATAGGAAGAGAAATGCCACCTTCAGTGGCACTAGTTAGGAAACTATTACAAGGGCTCCTGATCTTCATGCTAATGTGAAGAATGATCATCAGCTGGGGTAAGAACAATTTTTTCCAATGTGGGATATTTTTGCATGATAAGGTTAATTACAAGTGGGTTTACATCGTCCTCATTGGCCACAGCTGGAGGCAGGATGCTGGCACAGATAGACCAATGGTCTGATCTGGTACCACAGAAGGTGGAATACTGAACTGGACAGACTCATGGTCCAATTTATTAATGCCAAAGCCAGGCTGCCTGACTAAATGGACAAGTGATATGATCTGGCATGGTAGGAGGCAGTACTCCTGGGTTTTATTCAAGGCCTCTATTTTCAATGGCTTATAATTTTACTCCAGAAAACTATCATTTGGGTTGAAATTTCTCCTATTGGCTCAGACTCCTGTTGAATTGAGATCAGGCTAACGTGATGATACTCCCTGGGAAGATTTTCTTCTCCCAATTGAAGAGGAGGATGAGGAAGGAGTTCAGTACCCAACTCTGAGCTGCAGGATGGCACTAGCTAACATGTATAAATCTTTTCAAGGTTGGAAACCACTGTATAAGGGTTATGAATTATCACTAAATGGATGTAAAGTAGTTTTTAATGAACAGCTCCATATTTAGTTACCAAATTCTTTTAAGTGTGTTGTGCTTCAATCTTCCTATCGATCAGGCACCACGCCTGCAAAACTCAGCACTGGTCAGACTGGCAGGGCTCTGAGTGGGTCACCGCTCCCTCCCCGTGTTGTAGGCTGAAATGGTTTTATTTTCTAAGCAAAGGTTAGTGAAGCTAGGAATGGTGCAGTCTGGGTTTCAGGATCTATGGACCAGGCCTTTTGCCTTTCTGTCTGTGGTGATGAAATGCTGTAAATGAACATAAAGTTATAGATCTTATTCATTTTACTTTTATGTGCAACAAAGGCTGTTTCCAGGGGAGTTCTGTGGCTACTTTTCACTGCTTCCATGCCCGCGCGGACACCAGCAAGACGTTTTTATATTCTATTAATTAAAATTCCCTCATTGTAATAACCACCCACGGGAGCACCACTCACTTGGGATGCTCCTTCCACCCAGAGGAGTCCAGGCTGCCAGATGCAGACAGAAAACCCCACCCTGCTCTTCCGTGCCTCTGCTACTAAATGGCCCTGGAACACACACGATGCTGAATGGACAGAAAAGGGTGTGGGCCGCTGTAGCAATACAAAGCATGGAAACAATTTCCATATAAATCCTCAGCAGCGTGGCACTCATTTCACTTGGCTCCGTGCTGTCGAGAAGCCAGGGCACTGAGAGCTAAGGATGGAACTCCCTTTAGCTCACCTTGCTGCACCGCAGTAATGCGGCAATCACCCAGCATGATGCACGGACGCTTCAGCTTTGACACAGCACGGAGCGACAAGCACACAGAGACACAGACTCCCTGGTTGTTGGGAATGAAAAGGGACCTTGCCAAGTTGCATACACCCTATCTTTAGATAATTTAATAACAGCATCTGCTTGGATCAGGCCTTTGAGTGTTTCCTTGTCACTCCCCCATAGCCTCCGGCAAAAACAATCCCCATTTAGTAAGCAATCCCAAAGCATCAGCAAGGAAACTGCTCATGGCAGGCACGCCCTCTGCCCAGCATCTATGCTATGACCCTTCCCCCATACTCATGTGACCTGCTGGCTGCCCAACTAAGGGGGATTCCTATCCCCCAGAGAAGTAGGCATGAGTCAGTACCCTAGCTGTGAAATGCTCCCAGCCCTCCATTCCTCTGCTGAAAGGAAGATGCAGCAGCCAGTCACTGCCAGTGCAGCCCGAGGGCCAAAGCACAAACTCAAACATCTGCAGAAGATAAAATACAGCAGCTAGGCAGATTTTATCATACACCTGGATTCCGTTTTGCCATCATAGAGAGCTATACTTCTAGGTCTGAAGACTTTTAGAATAAAGAATTATTTTGAACCAGTTGCAACAGCTGATCATTTACAGAGCACAGCTGAGGGGAGAGAGAAAAATCCGCTTTCAAGTCAGTTCAGTCAAATTAAAAAGTCGGATTCCTGCAGTGCAAAGTAAGGAAGAGATGGGAAACGGGGGGCGAGGGAGCTGTTAGGTTCCTGTTGTCTCTAAGTCCTGCTGGTCACACTGTTGTAACATACTTCTGTTCATTGTTTCCTATACTCATTCCAAAATGGGTCATTTTCACACTTCAACCCCGGGCTGACCTTTCATTTACAGCTATTTCTGTTGCAGAGTCTGCATAGACAGTACATTTATTTTGGGAGTAATACCTGATCTATAGGTATTCATATGTAAGTGCCAACAAGGGAACGGAAGACACAAGTTGTTGCAATGATATAATGTGTTTATCATTTTATAGACACACACCCACACCGTTATGTGAAATACAACTGTCTTTGATGAGACAAAGACACAGCAGGTGGATGATTTTACGACACGCTCTGTGCAGAGCGGGCATCACATAGCAGTGACGGGGAAGAGTGCTAAACACTGAAATAATGAGAGTAGTAATGACAAGAAGGCTGTGACCAGCACGTCATGCCATGTGTGCTGAAGAGCAATGGAGCCAGGTGGCAAAAAAGAATTTGTAGTGACAAAAAACACCCAAGGATGGGCCAGTCTGAGATGCAGATTGGCAAGAGTTCCTGACTAGCTGGAAGACAGACAAATCAGAAAGGCTCGCGAGCCGGAGCCAAGAGATTTAGGCAGTGCACAAGCCTCTTGTGGGGCTTTGCAGAAGATGAATTTAATGGTGTGCTGGGCCAAATTCATTTCTGGTGTAAGTACTTCTACCAAAAAGTATCACACCAAAAATCCAAATCCCAAACAAACATAGAAACCCAAAGAGCATCCCTTCTGGTTCCTTTCCCTCAGGGAGCAGGTTTCTGTTAAGCAGAAGATTGTGTGTCTTGTGTCACAAAGGCTAATCTAAATCTCAATGGATTTATCAACAACCCTGTGATTCTGAAAGTGGTTTATGTCCTCCAGGGAAAAAGGAAGCTGGTTCCCTAACAATTTCAATTCAGCCAACTTGTCTTTATATAGAAGGCAACAACGCTTTATCGTCTCTGAAGAAGTTTATGGTCTGCTGACTGACACATGAAACTAGGGTAACCACAGCCATTTGTGGGGTTTCTATTTCATATGAGATTAGCAGAGATATGGCAAAGACTTTGAAACCCCCCAACTATGTAGTACTTAATAATAAGCCTGCACCCTGAGAGAGCACTGTGAACAAACTAATAAACCCTCACAGCCCTCCTGCGGGGGAGGTAGACACCCCTATAGAATAACCCAGAGTTCAGTAGAGAATGGCAGCCTCTTTTAACAGTCCCAGAGAAGGAAGGGATACAGGTTGGTATTTACAAAGGGGCCTAAGGGAATAGGGCACTTATGTCTCAGGCTTTCAAAGGCGAGTAAGGCAGATAATTCCCTATTAAATTTTGCACAGTGGTTCAAAGACTGCCACAAAGAGAACTTGGGACTTGGCCTCTCCAGCACATGCTCCTTTCCCCACATCCTGATGCTTCTCCCTAAGGCCGAGAAAGAGAAAAGCTGTGGGAGATCGCTGTCGGTGTCCATTACCCACAGCCTCTCAGCTAAGACTGAGCCTCTTAGTTTTTGTAGAGATGCAGGTTTTTAATTCTCGTGATTCCTCAGTTCAACACCAGGAACCATCAAGATGGCAACACAGAGTTTAAGATTTCAGTGATTATGGTTGAACAGTTTGCGAAAGCCTGAGCTGCAAGACACAGACCATGTGAAAACCTGACTTGGGAGACGTATCACCAAGAAACAATAATTCAGGGCAACAGCCTGACCCACGCAGACAGAACACATGTTCGGACCCAGGCCTGCAGCCCACACATAGCCTGACCTGCAGAGCTATACCAGCTACTAGACACAGGTTTGCTCCAGTGCCTCTGACACTTTGCGGGAAGGCATGAACCTTAGGCCTAGGAGCCAGATTGTAAATGTCTCTGACAACACCTAGACCATTTTCCTGAGGGCTCCTTACCATCCCTGGAGGAGCCACGAGAAACTCTGTACCCCCTTTCCTTCTACCCTGCCATCCTCCAGGCCTTGGGCTGCCACCTTGCCCAAGTGAGCTCTAAAGGAGACCTCAGACCCAACCCAGGTCGCTCCTTAATCAGTCCCAGACGTCACTGGATCAAGGTAATCATGCCCCCATGACACCAGACACGCGACACAGCTTTGTTCGGAATCGATAATAGCAGATTCTCACCACTGAAGTGCACACTCTGGCTGCTGCTTTAAACCACAAGCCATTCTGGCTCGCCTAGTGCAGCCCACGCACCTTCTGGGTGTGGTGTCCGTCCCATCTAGGGGCACCGAGACCACCTAGAGAGAGAGACACATTAAGGAGTCTGCTCTACAGCCTGAGCGAAGAGCCAGTTGGCTTTTAGCTCATGTGGCAGAGGCTCCCGCACTAAGCTCCCAGAGGCCCCAGCTTCGATCCCACCCACCCGCGACAGCAGTCTGTCGGCATTACAAGTGGGGGCTCATCCAGGATTTCAACTGCAAAGTCTCAGAAGCTCGGGATGCACTTCCTCAGCTAGGGGAAGCATGTAACCCACACGCCTCCTGGGTGTGGGGTTCTGTCCCATCTAGGGGGACGGAGACAACTAGAGAGAGAGACTGAGTCTGCTCTACAGCCTTAGCTCAGAGGCATCTGGCTTTTAGCTCATGCAGCAGCGGCTCCTGCACTAAGCTCCAGAGGTCCCCGGTTCAATCCCGCCCACAGACGACCAGGGTCTGTCGATGTTACATTACCTCCTCTAGTCAGGCAGCGAGTGAGCATTTCCCCACAGAACAGAATTAACTCCATCTACTCAATGTAACTCATTCAGCATTTACAAACAGGTGAGTAGGCCCCCCTTTGAGCACCCCCTCTTAAAGGGAATGTGCGCACTCGCTTTCCTCTTTTAAGAACATGGCTCCCACTAGAGATTTGAAGAATGCTGGTTACCTAAGCATCACACTTGTGACAAAGCACGGAGTGCAAGTTTCCTGCATGGCACCCACAGACCTCCGGATATGCTCAGCAAGCTAGCAGGCACAGCCCCTTGCTAGCCTATGCAACGAGAGGCCAGAACTGGGGAGTGAACCTAGGTCTCCTCCATTGTAGCGTAGCTCCAATATTAGGCTCCCCAGCCCAGGGACCCAGTGTGTCTGACCACAGGTTGGAGCCAGATCTCCAGCACAGAGGAAGAGAGGCCCTTGCAATACACCTCTAGTCTGGTTCAAAGCACTCAGGCCCCAAGCCCGCAAACATTTATGTACATGCTCAACTTTGCACATGAGAAGAACTCCACAGCACGCAATGGGATTATTGGCATCTAGAAAGCGTGTGTGTGTGTGTGTGTAGGTGTTTGAGAGATCAGGGCCTTACAAAACACAGTCCCATAGGTACAAAGAGCTTTCAAATAGCAATAGAAAGACTCAACACTCTCCAATCTAGGAAAACAGAGGGGACACTGGGTACTTAGTCATCTGATCATTGGACTAACAGGCTAACTCCTCTAAGAGGTGGGTTTGCACTCTGACCATTTCAGCCTACCACCTCTTTTTTCTCCAGTTTTGGGCAGGAAAAAGAAAAGGCCTTAACTGCCAACTTTCAGCCCAGAAGGGAATTTTTATGACCAGGTTATAAATAGGGGCTCATAACAGAATCACTGACAGACCCTTAACCATACTTGGGTGAAGGACGCTGGTATAATAAAGACAAAGCTGTATTTCTGTGAACAAATGTCAGCAGAATCTTAATTCGCAGCACCAGAAAGAGAGGGTTTCTTTAAAAAAAAATAAAAACACACAACAGCATTAAACCTTTGGGCAAACAACAAAGAGGGACAAGCTGGACCCGAACTACTCTGCTCAAAATTCTCTAGCCTTCCAGTGCCGCCTGCCGGATGTCTGACACTTCTTCTGTCTAGAAATCCACCCTCCAGTAAGATTACCAAACCTTGGCTCTGTGCTTACTAATCTCGTGGCGCCGGTTGCTCAGTGCAGCATTGGGAAGGGGACCCACTGCATTTGTCTGTGGATATTTTTTTACGAGACACACCTAGCCAAAATATTCATAGCAACTTTTCTTTTTGTCAAACACAAAAGTTACCATTCTTGAGTTCAGAAAATCACCCAACACCACTGTGGAAAGTGACACTCACAAACGAAAGCAGCATGGAAAATTCGACCCACTCCAACCAATATTAGAACTTGGGTCTCCTGAGCACCAAACCACATGCTCCTCTTCCGTTCTGGAACTCACTTGTGTCATCCTGGTTGTCATTTCATAAGTAGGGGCCTTCTGACTTCTGGGAACGCTTTTCAGATTCATGACATTTTGGGGATGAAGTGTAGTGCCAAAAAATGTTACACTAATTTTCAAATGTTCTCCATCAATTCTCCTGGCTCTCATCTAGAATTGGGGGTTGCTTTTCTTTGCTTTCACATCCATACTAAATGGCACAAGTAATTTTCATTCACATTATTCCCCTGGGTCACAGGGTCCACTCACCATGAGCAGCACTTCCTGCCGGCCATCCTGGGGATTAGCTCTGCCAGCTTGCGCTCTTCCTCTGGTATTGTCTCGCTCCGCTGCCCCCTGCTCACTCCAGCGTCTGCAGCTTCCTCTCTGTGCCTTGGCCCCCGGGCCAGGTCACTGAAGTCCTCCCTTTCCAGAGGATTCACATTCTTCCCAGGCCTGCTGGCTGGCACCTCCAAAGCCCTTGCCACTCCCCAGTGGTTAGCAGGGGAACCCAGGCACACTCTCTACACTGTGTTCCAGCCCAGGGACCCTCAAACAAGGAGCCACAGTCCCTGTACAGTCTTACCTCTTGCTGCTGTTTTCCTGGGCTTCCCCCATCTCTGGGTTTGCCAGCCTCCCACTCCCTTTGTGCAGCCTTTCCCAGCACCAGCAGCCCCGCTCTTTGCGGCCAGCTACCTAGTGTTCGACAGGCCCTGCCTGTTCCTGGACAGGTGAGGCTGTCCTTAATTAGCTGCTTCTAGCCTAAATGTCCTCTGCTTGCAGCCTAATTAGTTGATTGGGCCCTCCTGGCCAAATTCAGCTCTTGCAAGGCTAGTGTGGGGAGTGCACCCTCACACCCTGTGATGTCATAAACTAAAGGAGAGTTTCTTTCTTGATTAACAAACCCGACAGTGAAACTCAGGCACACAGCTTGCTCATTTTCAAATTACACAAAATTCTCTAGAAATTACATTATTCTGCAACAAAGCCGATAGTTCACAAAGCACAGAATAGAGCTGGGTCCTGATTGCTGAAGTCTAGCAATACACATTTCCTGTAATTTTTTTCCTAATCAGAAACTAACAGCAGATTTACAATTAATTTTGGTTGCTTTAAATGCTTTAAGATCCTTAGCATTTGAAAATAAGCTGCAAAGCTTTTATTTGCAAAGAGAAAAGAGGCTGTTTTCCTTAGCAGGTAACTTCTGACAAATGGCACAAAATGGAGGGGAAAGAACATTAAAAAAAGATGAATAGAGACCCTGGCTGGCTGCAATAAAATTTCAAACCATGCAATTCAATGTTGCCATAATTTCACAATGTACAGAAAGCTGGTGCCAAACAAAGATTCTCTCTCTTTCTTCTTCTTTCTTTTTATAAACCAGCAGAGGAACTCAACAGCCCTACTTTCCTCTTCTTTCCTTCTGCAAATGCCCCAAACCAGGATATTTGCCTATCAAAGCCAAAATATCAAAGATCTTATATATATGACCACATACTAATGTGGGATTCATTTTAATTTTCCCTATAAATCTGAGAGCAATGAAACATTATAGCAGAATGTTATTTCATTTGGTTTTGTAATTCGAGGTACCTGAAAGTCAGCATTCAAATTACTGAATTCCCTTCCCCGTTGTGACTGAATTAAAGACAAAAATAAATTAAAACTTCATTTTAAATGTATTTTTCTAATTGAGTAAGGGTACACCAACTAATCTTCTACCTAATTAGATGAAAGCTAGATTTTATTATCAATATCTGAAGCTAACTCTAATTGAATCATTTACAGTCATTGCTGTACTGAGACTCACTCCATTCCCTAGAAGAGAAAGACAGCAATGATTGGTCTGTGTATAGCATTTTACAAGAGCTCTGTTATTTGTCTTTATTCTCTGTGTCTGAAATTTACACTAGCCCCAGTTTCCTTATCCCCTTGGGTGGAAAAAAAGGATAATTATAAAATCTAAAATCTGTGCTTAATTCCTTCTCATAAACATCATCTTTCAGGAGTAAATGGGAGTTTCACCGCCATAAAAATTAAAGAGCTGTTTGGAAAATGGTGATCAATAACCTACCAGCAGGGTCAGTGCTGGTAGCTGAGGTCCAGTGTCAATGCATAAAGGTCTTTTCTAAAAGCATTTAGCACGGGTAAAAGGTGGCTGATTGACAGAACTGGTGCCCTCTGTGCAGCTGCAGCATTGACACTGGCTCTGCAGGCTTCCCCAAACCACCTCCCTGACAAGGAGAGCCCAAGGCTAATCAGAGAGGAGCAGCTCATTCCCCAGGGCCTAATTCAGACCTAGATCCCTCCACCAAGACAGTCAGCCAGGGGCCAGTTAATGATATCCGTGGTGGAGTTCTGTCCTGCCCCACTAGGAATGGGACAGTCGACGCCACACTGTTTAGGCACTTAAATTAGTAGGACAGACAGACACAGGCCACCAGATAACTAAATCATGCTGCCCGATGGCTCTCAGACAGCAATGACTCTCAGATACTATTGAACTGGGCAAATCTGAACCAGTCACCTAAAGGAGGAAAAAGAAAAGGAGGACTTGTGGCACCATAGAGACTAACAAATTTATGTGAGCATAAGCTTTCGTGAGCTACAGCTCACTTCATCGGATGCTGTAGCTCACGAAAGCTTATGCTCAAATAAATTGGTTAGTCTCTAAGGTGCCACAAGTACTCCTTTTCTTTTTGCGAATACAGACTAACACGGCTGCTACTCTGAAACCTAAAGGAGGAAAGGCTCCACATTCCATTTTTCACCCCTTGAGCAATCAGCCAGCCTAGCTTCTGTGCAAACACCCTTCCGAGGGTTTATTATTTAGATGCCACTTTCTGAAAGCATACAGAACAGCAAATGACAAATATTCTGGTTTCCCAGGATCTCCGTTGCTGCTAATTCTCTATGGAGAGAGGGCAGAGAAAGAATCATAGGAAAAGAAACCCAATGCCCTTGAGAGAAATATGGTATCCAAGAGCATGCCTGAGACACGCTGATCTAGGAGACTCAGCCAGCCAGGCAAGGGGAGAATATGGACTCAGAGGGGACAGGAATGAAATGGGAGCTTTTACATTATTAATTTGGTACTTTTTTTCCTGACACAAAAACATATTTATTTCTAGGCCTGACAACATCCATTAGAGGCTCAAACCACAGCTGTTGGCCTATTAACCTAGCGGATAAAGTATCTATCTCTGTCTAAAATGTTCTTTAATATTTTCCCTACCTACTGGTCTATTAACAGCTACCAATTCATTCACTAAGTCTTGCCCAATAGAAAATAGATTCCCAATCATTTCAAATTTAAATCTCCCAAAAGAGACATACCCCGTGGTACTTAGACTACTAGCTGGCTCCAAATAAGAATACATGAAAAATGTATTTGGTCCTAGAGATCTATGTTTCATTCCTTCCATTTACACAACAAGACTAGAGTCTAGATTTCAAATGGCAGGATGTTTTCATTAATAACAATGTATTACTAATCATCTGTTAAAGGTCTGTGCTCTTAATTTAACAGGAAAAACTGAATAGATTGCTCTTACAGTTTCAATTAAAATAACATGATGTCTTCAAACTGATACCTTAATTAGACATTATAAAATGACATTTAGAAATCCTGAGTTCTGATGAAATCATCTGACTGTGAAGAAGTTTCACAATAATGTCATTGCATCAAGTACTCCTAAAATTAATATTCCTTAAATTCTGACTGTTGAGAAGTTACAGGGTCTGGGGGGGTTTCTATTTAAATAATCAGTGATTGCTTACGCCCTATGTGCATTTCTTATAAGAATAAAATAAAACAACAAAGTAAATCAGACAGCCAATACTGGTGAATGTACACAAGAAAACTTACTAACCTCGAACACATGACAATACCCCATAAAGAAGACCTGAGTAAACAGGCCTTGCAATATATGCCATGAATTTAAAAAAAAAAAAAAAGTACCCTCAGCAGCATGCAAGACATATGATAGATCCCAAAAGCTCAGCATGAACACTTGGACTTCATCCACCATAGACCTTGCTAGAGCTCAAGACATAACTAATAGTGTGAACCAAAGGCTTGTGAACCAGATTAGGCCTGGCCTTGGCAAAATAACAGCACACTAGGTGTCGGCTAACCAAGTAAGCACAGTCCTGGCTGGAGAGGATGGTACAACACCCAGAGTTCTCAAGTAACTACATGAACACATTCTTAAGAGATGATACAGGAACACACCAACCCCTTGACGATAATGAGGGAATGACAGGGTAATGGATATGAATTTTTGTTCGAACTAGCAGGTACAAGGAGAAGGGTGGTAACTAGCAACGTCTGGAGCATAATACGTACCTTGTTTGTATCGATGTATAAAAGGAGACATTATAGAAGGGGTAACTTCGCCCTCACTGAGGGGACCGCATCCTGGGGTGCAGACCAAATGGGTACCTTGTTGCAGGCATACCTGTGTTCGGGTACCTGTACCTACCAGGGCGCTAGGACCCTGCTTTGTCGAAATTGAACCTGGCCAAGCGGCTTCGGCACCAAACCAAGCCTGTGGTCTTTCTTGATGCATAACATCGAGGTCTGCTGAATCAGCAAGCCGCGTCCTCTGCTCGTGCAGCTATCACCAGAGCGCCAAGAACAGCAGCACTGAGCAGCTGTAACAACATTCCTCAGCACTTCACAACACGCACAACCAGCAGGAGCCCAGCGCAGCCTTCACACCACTCCCAGGCCTGAATCCTGACAGGAAGGGCCCTAATCATGAGGGCTCTAGACCTTGCCAGAGTGACAGTGACACTCTATAAAATCAGAAGATGAGAGAGAGGATGGTGATCGGGCAGCTTCCTGACAACACTTTTCCGGAGATGCAAATATCTATTTCAAAGACAGAAGGGACCATTACGACCACCTAGACCAGCATATTCCAAAGTGGGCAGCATGTCCCCACCCACAAGAGCATGGCATGGACTAGCTAGAGGTAAAGGGCACCTAACAGTGACAGTGCAGATTTCCCTGCTGACATAGTGGGACAGATGATCTAGTCTGACCTCCTGCATAACACAGGCAATAGACCCAGAGATTCTTGCTTCTAGCCCGAGCACCTGTGGTGGAATAGAGCATAACCTTTAGGAAACGATCCAGCATTGATTTAAAGACTCCAAGTATTTGGATTTGAATTTACCACATCTCTTGGTAAGCTGTTCCACTTGTTAATTATGTTCATGGTTTTAAAATTTGCATCTTATTTCCTCTTTGAACTTTGCTTACTTCAATTTCCAGTCACTGGTTCTTGTTTAAAAAAATTCTTATTGTCTTTTATCCTCTTGGCCATAGATTGAACTTTTTCTAACAACTTCCTTGCTCTCAATAAACAAACCCACCACACTGCTTAACACGAACCTTGCTGTAACACAGTCCTGCCCTCTCTCCATGGAACACACACACCGCTTTTAACAATCACTTCCTCCAGACCACTTCATGACATTAGCATTGTCAAGAATCACCAACTGCCTGCATCACCTCTCCAGTTCCCCACAGGAAGGAAGAAGCAGTCACACACTATTGTGGCAACACGTGAAAGAGGCAGATACAGAACTCCAATATCCCCCTACCAAGCTGCTGCGGAGTAAGCCCTGGTCTGCACTTAAAATTTAGATTGACAAAGCAACATCACTCGGGGCCTGAAAAAAATTACACCCGAGCACTGCAATTAAACCAACCAAACCTCCAATGTGGATGCAGCCAGGCTGGCAGAAGAATTCATCTGTGACTTAGCAACTACTGCTTAGAGCGGTGGATTAACGACAGCAATGGAAAATCCCCTTCCAGCAATGCAGGAAACAACTAGGCTACGGCACTGCAACAGCAGAGCTGCCACGGTGCCATGGCGCACCCGTAGCATAGACATGCCCTGCCTCTCTTGCGCTAAATCCAGGGAGAAGCAGGGATTTGCGAGAAACTCCACCAGCTCAACATTCTTCCTCCCTGGCACAGAAAAGCGTCCGGAAAAGCAGGCTGGCTCTCATAGACCTTTCCTCAGGGAGGCACAACTGCATTTTTAAAAATAAATTCAAACATAAAATTCAAATTTAATTATTCCATTATAAATGTTTCAAAGAGCCTTGCTGGGACAGGGCTTCTGACCTTCTGCCCATGGGCTTTCCTCAGACCTGGCTAAATCATATTTTAAATCACACTTTAAGCTGAACTTGTTATTAAAAGCCTATTTTGGGAGGCTTTAACTCACTAAAAGGAAAACATTGATGTTAAGCCATCAAATTTCCTAAAGCCCAGTTCAGAGTCAGAACTATGCTGACAAGACTTTATTTTAGGTCAGCATAGTGGTCACAGCTTAAAACTATGTTTAGCCCCTATCATTCTATCCCAAACATTTATAATGTAGGAAGGGAAAAATGAACTGCTCTGCTCCCGGAACTGGAGATGGTGGAAAGTCACTGGATGAAAGGCATAACTGAGTTTCACTAAAAAGACAAGAAAATGTGGGCAGAAATTAAACAGCAAAACCAAGAATTATTTTAACGATTCACAAATATGATGCTATTAATGCAGAATGTTAGGAGCTTTTAAAAGTAGGGGGGGAACCTACATAAAACTTCAAAGAAAAAGTAGGTATGGGGTGCAAATTTCCTTAAACGCCATGTAACAGTATATAGATACTTTGGGTCAGTGTGCGGCGAAGAACACGTCCTCCTCGACTCCCCCCGCCTCCCCCCAAACTGCATACGAACTGGACAACTTCTCAAACTGACGATCACTGAATGCATTTACTTCTACTGCATGACTCACCATGCACCCAGGAGTACTGTTCTCTCAGGGTAACTCACTCTTTCTCATGTTGTTTCAATATTACAGAAATTCAGGTCTAAAATACCTTACTAGAGGATATTCAACGACCAACATGGAATTTTAGAGTCAGCATTTCTGGCAATTTCTGACATTTGTATAATGACCCACAAAGAGTTTGTTACAGCTCCAGTAAATTGCAACAGAACAAAACAAGGAAAGGCTGAAAGACACCAAAATTAACCAAGCTCTGTTCAGCAATGTTTAACCATATGGAAACAAACCCCAGAGTTATTCATAATTCTGAACAAAACATTAGGGTTGTTCTTTCAAAAGTTTACAACTGAACATTGACTTAATACAGCTTTGAAATTTTACTGTGAAGAAGACAAATGCTGCTTTCCCTGTATTTTTTAGTACTTTACATTTAACACAGCACTGTTCTGTATTTGCTCTCTTTTTTGTCTCTGCTGCTGCTTGATTATGTACTTCTGGTACCAAATGAGGTGTGTGGCTGACTGGTCAATTTGTAACTCTAAGGTTCTACTGTACAATAAATTTTCTAAAATATACACCTACACCCCACATAAATTAACTACTTGCACCCACAGAGCCAAGTATTATACCTGAGCCTAGACAAGTGCTCACACCTACAAATGGTCCCACTGAACAGAGTAGGACTACTCAACAGCATATTTACTCACATCCTTCAGTGTTTTCAGCATCACACCCTACATAAGCCAGTATCCAGTGGGATTTGGATGGTTTTTATCTTTACATTTAAACAAATTCCTAAACTGAAGGACATTCAGTAACAATCTGTTTTGAGGGATACATGATTTAGATAATGGCATAGAGAGTACACTCACAAAGTTTCAGAGGGATTGCCGTGTTAGTCTGTATCAGTAAAAACAAGGAGTCCTTGTAGCACCTTAGAAACGAATACATTTGGTTCACATTTGGGCATAAGCTTTCATGGGCTACAACCCTGCATGCATGGAGTGCATGGAGTGGAAAATACAGTAAGCAGGTATAAATATACAGCACATGAAAAGATGGGAGTTGCCTTGCCAAGTGGGGAGTCAGTGCTCATGAGGCCAATTTATAAAATTTGCGGACAATACCAAGCTGGGAGGGGTTGCAAGTGCTTTGGAGGAAAGGATTAAAATTCAAAATGATCTGGACAAACTGGAGAAATGGTCTGAAGTAAACAGGATGAAATTCAATAAGGACAAATGCAAAGTACCCCATTTCGGAAGGAATAATCAGTTGTATACACACAAAATGGGAAATGACTGCCTTGAAAGGAGTACTGCAGAAAGGGATCTGGGGGTCATAGTGGACCACAAGCTAAATGAGTCAACAGTGTAACGCTGTTGCAAAACAAGTGAACATCATTCTGGGCTGTATTAGCAGGCATGTTGTAAGCAAGACATGAGAAGTAATTCTTCTGCTCTACTCTGATTAGGCCTCAACTGGAGTATTGCGTCCAGTTCTTGGTGCCACATTTCAGGAAAAATGTGGACAAATTGGAGAAAGTCAAGAGAACAGCAACAGCAATGATTAAAAGGTCTAGAAAACATGACCTATGAGGGAAGATTGAAAAAAATGGGTTTGTTTAGTCTGGAAAAGAGAAGATCGAGAGGGGACATGATAACAGTTTTGAAGTACATAAAAGGTTGTTACAAGAAGGAGGGAGAAAAAGTGTTCTTCTTCACCTCTGAGGATAGGACAAGAAGCAATGGGCTTAAATTGCAGCAAGGGCGGTTTAGGTTGGACATTAGGAAAAACTTCCCAACTGTCAGGGTGGTTCAACACTGGAATAAATTGCCCAGGGAGGTTGTGGAGTCTCCATCATTGGAGATTTTTAAGAGCAGGTTAGACAGACACCTGTCAGGGATGGTCTAGATAATACTTAGTCCTGCCATGGGTGCAGGGGACTGACAAGATGACCTCTTGAGATCCCTTCCAGTCCTATGATTCTATACAGCTGATTCAAAGTCTCTCGAGTTGTCCACAAATCATCACATGAAAACAGTTTGATGCACTACAGACATCCCCTATTGTGAATATTAAAAAATACAAAAAAAGAATTCTACATCATTTCCTCACGTGCTGCATGTTGTTAGTGTTTGAGTTACAAAAGAGGCCTCCATTGCTAGTTTAGAAGAGCAGCTTAATCACTACAAAATATTCCAAACATGCAAAAGAGAAAAAAAACAATTCAATAAGGGATGCTAATTAATGTACTGTAGATATGTTCACAATAGTTAGTAAAAAAAAATTAATTATTTTACATAACAAACTAGAATAATTAATCAGTAAAGCTACTAAAGAGTCTCTATGGGGGTGGGTTTTTGGAGGGGGGTGAGGGAGTGAGAGAACCTGGATTTGTGCAGGAAATGGCCTAACTTCATTATCATGCACATTGTGTAAAGAGTTGTCACTTTGGATGGGCTATCACCAGCAGGAGAGTGAATTTGTGTGGGGGGGTGGAGGGTGAGAAAACCTGGATTTGTGCTGGAAATGGCCTAACCTGATGATTCCTTTAGATAAGCTATTACCAGCAGGACAGTGGGGTGGGAGGAGGTATGTTTCATATTCTCTGTGTATATATAAAGTCTGCTGCAGTTTCCACGGTATGCATCTGATGAAGTGAGCTGTAGCTCACGAAAGCTCATGCTCAAATAAATTGGTTAGTCTCTAAGGTGCCACAAGTACTCCTTTTCTTTTTGCGAATACAGACTAACACGGCTGTTACTCTGAAACCTGATCTCTGCACTTTGGAGACCCAACAGGCAAACACTGTAAAGAGACTCCAGTCTGCTATAGACGGCTTAAAAAATAAACAAGAGTATTTAATTTTCAACAACATTCCTTTCTATGTAAAATTTTTATCAATGACCTGAAAGAAAACATAAAATCATCACGGATAAAGTTTGCAGATGACACAAAAGTTGGGGGAATGGTAAATAATGAAGGCAGGTCACTGAAATAGAGCAAATCTGCATCACTTGGTAAACTGATCACCAGTAAACAATATGTATTTTAATATGGCTAAAATAAAATGTATACATCTAGGAACAAAGAATGGAGGCCATACTTACAGGAGGGGGGACTTGATCCTAGGAAGCAGAGACTCTCTAAAAGATTTGGGGGTTGTGGTGGATAATCAGTTGAACATGAGCTCCCAGTGGGATGCTGTGGCCCAAAGAGCTAATGCAATCCTGGGATGCATAAACAGGGGAATCTCCAGTAGGAATGGAGAGATTCTTTTCCCTCTGTATTTGGACCTAGTGCAACTGCTGCTGGAATCCTGTGTCCAGCTCTGGTGCCCACAATTCAAGAGAGATGTTAATGAATTGGAGAGGGTTCATGAGAATGATTAAAGGACTAGAAAACCTACCTTATGGTGACAGACTCAAAGAGGTCAATCTGTTTAGCTTAACAAAGAGAAGGTTAAGGGGTGACTTGATTATGGTCTAAAATTATCTACTTGGAGAACAAATATTTAATAATGGGCTCTTCAATCTAGCAGAGAAAGGAATAACACAATCCAATGACTAGAAGTTGAAGCTAGACAAATTCAGAATAGAAATAAGGTGTAAACTTTTGACAATGATTGTAATGAACCATTGGAACAGTTTATAGATTCATAGATACTAAAGTCAGACGGGACCATTATGATCATCTAGTCTGACCTCCTGCACAACGCAGGCCACAGAATCTCACCCACTCCTGCGAAAAACCTCACCTATGTCTGAACTATTGAAGTCCTCAAATCGTGGTTTAAAGACTTCAAGGAGCAGAGAATCCTCCAGCAAGTGACCCATGCACCAAGCTACAGAGAAATGCAAAAAAGGGTCTTGGTAGAGTCTCCATCACTGGCAATTTTTATATCAAGATTGGATGTTGTTCTGAGAGATCTACTGTAGGGATTATTTTGGAGAAGTTCTCTGGCCTGTATTACACAGGAGGTCAGACTAGATGATCACAGTGGTCCCATCAGGCCTTGGAATCCATGAACTCTTCATCATTAATTCTGTCAAAAATGAAAGTCTTTTTCATTGTTCATTTTTCAAGGGGAGCCAGATGTGAATATCATGTTTGTGTCAACTTCACTGTGGTAAAAAGCTAGGCTTTTGGACTAGAATAGTTTATTTTATTAAGAGGTTTAATTCATTTTACTTTTTTCTCCCAACACACCTATCACAGTAATTGATAGGTCTAATAACTTAGAGCAGGGGTGTGCAAACTTTTTGGCCTGAGGGCTGCATCAGGTTTCTGAAATTGTATGGAGGGCCAGTTAGGGGAGGCTGTGCCTCCCCAAACAGCCAGGCATGCCCTCCCCGCCCCCCCCCGCTTCTTGCCCCCTGACGGCCCCCCCGGGACTCCTGCCCAATCCAACTCCCCCGTTCCCTGATGGTGCCCCAGGGACTCCTGCCCCATCCACCGCCCCCTGCTCTAGGTTCCTTGACCGCTCCCGGACCCCCCGCCCCTAACTGCCCCCCGCCGCCCTATCCAACCCCGCCCTCCTTCCTGACTGCCTCCCTGGGACTTATGCCCCATCCAACCACCCCTTCTCCCTGACTGCCCCCGGGCCCCAAGCCCCTAACTGCCCCCTGCCCCTAACTGCCCCACACCACTTGTTACCAAACAATGCATGGGAAAACTACACATTCATTAAAGTTTCCTGGGCCATATTATTTAGCTCTGCAAATCCACCATCCCAGAGAGTGGGAAACTTTTGTACCTGGGTCTTTCGTAGGTCTCTTGAACATACTGGGACCTTCACAGAAGTGCTGAAAGCCACAATCTTGAAATCAGATTCACGTGGGCAGAACCCAGAGCCCATGAAGAGCCAAGAATCAGGCCCTAACATAGTCACTGTGTAACACATTGGGACCATGCCAGAAGACCTCCTACCCCATTTTTTATTAAAAGCTCAAGGAGTACAATTATTTTTAATGCTAACTCACAGTTTGATACCAAGAAAAACACAGTAAAGTAGGTTTTAATTATTTGTTGCACATAAGGCAGAAATACAAATAATTGCAAAATAGAAAATACAAAAGTAAAATTGTAATTCTGAACTTCAATTTCATTCTCATTTTTTTCTGTAGGTCTCCTGCATCCTTGCTCAGTAGTTAAGGGAGTGAGGCCGTGTCATTAAGCACCATTTAGCGACTACCTCATATATTTGTCTTTTTCAATCAAGGAATCAGAACTGAGAGTATTTAGTCTTTTTGGCTTAATTTTTTTTTAAATATACAGTGAAGTTAATTTAAGCTGGAACACACCAGTAACTGAAGCAATACTGCAAGAAGTTTCTGCGTTATTAATTTAATCTTTTTCCCCTATTTGACTCAGGCTTAAGTACCACATCATCAGCAAATGCTCTAAGTTTAACTTTTTTTCTATCAAAAATCTAAACTGGAAGCATTCAAAGTCACTTGATTTACATTTTTTAATGGAAAGCGAGAGTTGGTAACAGGTGAGGAAGTACTTAATGCCAAACCCATATCAACAGCACAATCCCATAGCAGATATTAGAGAAAATCTACGGATAGGAAAACCTGAAAATCTATTTACATTAACTTCTGTCAATATGAATAGGCGCAGCCTTTCGTGAAAGGAATTTCATATCTAGAATCGAAGACTTTGCTCCCATAATGTTCAAATTTGCTATTCATATCTCCACCTTCAAAAAGCCCTTTTCATTAATAAAATAAAATAATAGCAATAAGCATATAAATGGTATCAGATTTAAAGAGATGTGGGATTACTATTTATAGGAAACTACTGTACACATTTCCAAGTAAGTTTTATACACAAATTTACTTAAAGTCAAATAGATATACATTTAAATCAGTTCTAAGTATTATAGCAAGGCCTGGCTGGGAATTCCTTGAACAGCCAAAATTTCCATTGGGGTCACTTGGTCTGATTCTCATTTACACCAGTGTGCAATTATAATTTACTTCCATCTTAAGGCTCTCTTACCATGCTAGTGTTGTGCTGTGGCCTTACTGTAAATCAGAATCAGGCCCACAGAGCATAACAGAATTAAGTCAGGGAGAGCAAGATGCAAGTTTTGGCTGCAGGATTTGACCATTACTCATACAGGTAACATTATAAAGCCCTTATCTTGCAAACACTTAAGCACGCGTGTAAATTTCAATGGGAGTCGAGTTACACAACGGCTTTTGTATTTGCAAGACTGGGGCCTAAAATTCAAAGGCAATCCATCAGACACTTCAGAAATTGAGTATTTTAATAACACTGATTTAACCAAACAGTGCCTGTATGTGAATGTATGTTTGTGTATGAACACACACACACACTGTAATAATTATACACACACATACACACACCCCCACGCACATACACTTCAGTGTGTATTATGTACACATATGCATATATTATTAGGGGGAAAGGTCCTCCGGGGTCTCCCTTTAATCCCCTCACAAAACATAATTCTTGCACTGACGCTCCTTGCAGAGATTTATATGTATAGTTTGATAATATGTTGTAGGAAACTCTTGGTGTCTAGAAATGTGGGGATTGACTATGTTCTGGGAAACATTAGGTTTTGTTATTGCTATTTTACAGTCTGCCGCTGAGAATAGTTGGCTAAGAAACTGTAGAATTTTCCTCTTTCTGAATTTCAAAGAATAAAATTTATACATTAAACCATTGCTAATGTAAGACTGAGCAACATTTCCTGTAGATTGCTGTTCTCCTGTTTGTTCTGCCAACAGCTGAAACAGCCCTCTAGAGTCACAGGAAATATATTCACCTTTCTCCAAGATCCATCTGTCCCAAAACCATCTTCCATGTGTAACACAAGCAAGTAGCTTCAAATCAGTCACATCAAGATACTGTGGGGTAGTGGTAATTATCTTTTTTTAATTGCTAATTTCATAATCTTAAATTACAGCTCAGCAGTACTGTGGTATTTTAAAATCTGAAGCTGTAAGAGGCCTATAGATTAGGTTTTAAATCTCCAAAAAAACTTTGCTTCCTCTAGCAAAAAACCTCTGTCTTGAGGAGAAAAGACCAGGAGTGAACAAGACAACCATAAGGAATTTCCAACAGGCACCTGCTGAGACACTCCAGGCAAAGCACTGCCCTCCCCCGTTACCCCCCCCCCGCCCCCAAGGGTCAATTCCCTATACTGGCTCTCCAGCCAATATCAAGCAACCCTAGCTGCTACCTGACTGGGTGTGTCTTCCATTTTGAGTGTGTACTTGCTCAGGGGGTTAAAGTCACAAACCTCACTGCATGCCTTCTCATGAGCTAAAATAATATCACGTGGCCCTTGGAAATAGATCTAGATAAGGGACTGTCTCAACAGTACCTACTCGACATGCATCGCTGTGCTGAGATGTTGAATCTGTCCTCTGGGAAGGAAGTTAGCGCTAGCCCTTTACACTGTCAAGAGACCCTCTACCCAAGGTAATGAGAGACCAATGAGCAGCAAACAACAATAGTTCTTCCTCCTTTTGGGGCTGAATGGGTCACAATAGGGTGAACCTGGCTTTACACTGCATGTCTAAGCTGTGGTACCTTTTTAGGAAGCAGGAGACACTCTTCTAGTTCTCCGATGGTTAACCCCAGCCTCCCTGCCATTCTGAATTGTCTGCCAGAGCAGCGGCCCCACCTCTGGTTCATTATTGAGGAGTGAATTTGCAGCCAAGTTGCAGTCACACTGAGGTCTGGTGTTGTAATCCTGATGTAGGAAGAGAAGAAATTGGTTTCTCTGCCAAAGGGAGTGCTGCACCACACCTTGTGGCCTGTTTGGGAGAGACAACGATCCAGCTATTTCTGCAGCATGGAGGGCTTAGCCCTCTGCTTCTGCTATCAAAACACACCACCACCCAGACACAGGATTGCAGGAATGGAAGGTCAGAATAAGAGTCGTAGCTAGGAAACACAACTCATGTCCAGACAATCTTCTCTCCTCCATATCAATGCTAAGGAAGGGACTATAGCCACTCCAGACCCTGGAGGGTGGAAGAAAGCTGACAGTGGCATACAGAATAAAGGGGAAGGTTATGAGCACTGCTACACTAACAAAATCCATATGGATTCTGCATGTCCCTGGAGAGGTTCCATCAGTCAGGCTCAGAGAACTCTTAAGGAACAGAACAAGCCAGAAGACAAAGCCATGGCTCAGGTGAAAGATCTAAAACTAAATAACAAATACAGCTAGAACCCTGCCATCAGGAGCGACTCAGACCTGCAGTATGACTGCCAAAACTGTCCTTTGGAGCATTATGCTGGGAACCAGGATTTCTCTATTATTACCAGTTTTTATTAAATTACTATCAATGTATTTAATTCTCAGGATAAACACAACAATAGTGTAATACAATGAAATATCACTCGCTGACCCAATTAGCTAGGCTACATTACTGACAATGTGTAACCTCACCCCACCCACAAGTCCAACCCCGCTGCCCCTTCCTCCTCCTCTTTGGGTTGCGCTAGTCACCGTCGGCACAATATATAATGCAACACAGCACTACTGCGTCCAGGGCTGTGGAGCACAACACTTTATTCTCAGCTGTAGCTCACGAAAGCTTATGCTCAAATAAATGTGTTAGTCTCTAAGGTGCCACAAGTCCTCCTTTTCTTTTTACTTTATTCTCTTACATTCATAGACTCCAAGGCCAGAAGGGCCACTGTGATCATCTAGTCTGACCTCCTGCAGAGCACAGGCCAGAGACCGGCCCCACAATAATTCCAAGAGCAGAGCTTTAGAAAAGATCTAATCTTGATTTAAAAACTGTGAGTTATGGAGAATCCACCACAACGCCTGGTAAAGTGTTCCACTGGTTGGTTACTCTCACTGTTAAAAATTTACACTTCGTTTTCCAGTCTGAATTTGTCTAGCTTCAACTTCCAGCCACTGGAAAGAGTTACACCTTTCTCTGCTAGATTGAAGAGCCCATTATTAAATATTTGTTCCCCATGTAGCTGCTTACACACTGCAATCAAGTCACCTCTTAACCTTCTCTTTGTTAACCTAAATAGATTAAGATCCTTGAGTCTATTATTATAAGGCAGGTTTTCTAATCCTTTAATCATTCTAATGACACTGCTCTGAACCCTTTGCAAATGTATCAACATCTTTCTGGAATTGTGGACACAGGAACTGGACACACTGTTCCAGCAGCAGTTGCAACAATGCCAAATACAAATGGAAAATACCTTCTCTGTTCCTACTCGAGTCCCCCTATTTATGCGTCCCAGGTTGCATTAGCCCTGCTACTGGACATGGCATCACACTGGGAGTTCTTGTTCAGCTGATTATCTATTGCCACCCCCAAATCTTTTTCAGTCACTGCTTCCCAGGATAGAGTCCCTCATCCTGTAAGTAAGCCTGAATTATTTTTCCTAGAAGTGTACATTTATAGGGTTACCATATTTGAAGATTCAAAAAAGAGGACTTTCCACGGGGGCGGGGGGGGGGAGAGATGGGGAGGGAATTTGCTCATGCTCCCCAGCCCAGCCCCGCCCCAACACCACCCCTTCCCCAAATCCCTGCCCCAGCCCTGCCTCCTCCCCTGAGTGTGCTGCATTCCCCCTCCCCATCCTCCCAGCTGCATGAAAAGGCTGTTTTGTGGCACAAGCACTGGGAGCTAAGGGGAGAAAAGCGGGCACTCTCTCGAGTGATCAACGTTCACTCTCTTTCTTAAATGATCAACTCTTCTTTGGGGAAAAATAATAATGGCAAAATTCTGGACGTTTTTAGATATTGAAAAATTCCTCCCGGACGGCGATTTAAGAACCAAAAAGACGGACATGTCCGGGAAAATACGGACGTATGGTAACCCTATATATTTACATGTAGCCATATTAAAATGCATATTGTTTGGTTGAGCCTAGCTTACCAAGCAAGTCAGTATCACTCTGTATCAGTGACCTGTCCTCTTCATTATTTATCTTTCCCCCAATCTTTGTTGCACCTGCAAACCTTATCAGAGATCATTTATATGTTTTCCTCAAGGTCATTGATAAAAATGTTAAATAACGTAGGGGCAAGAACATATCCCTGCAGGACCTAACTAGAAACACACCCACTAGATGATTCCCCTTTAAAATTAAATTCTGGGACTCGTTAGCCAGTTTTTAATTCATTTAATGTGTGCCATGCTAATTTTATATCATTCTAGCTTTTTAATCAAATGTTATTCAGTACCAAGTCAAATGACTTTCAGAAGTGTAAGTATATTACATCATCTACACTATTACCTTTATCAAACAAACTTGTAATCTAATAAAAAAAATCAAGTTAATTTGACAGGTTCTATTTTCCACAAACCCATGTTGATAGGTATTAATTATATTACCCTCCTTTAATTCTTTACTAATTGAATTCTATGTCAGTTACTCCATATCTTGCCCAGGATCAATGTCAAACAGACAGGCCTATAATAACCTAGGTCATCCTGTTTACCCTTTTTAAATGTTGGCACAAGATTATCTTTCTTCCACTTTTCTGGAACTTCCCCAGTGCTCCAAGACTTAGTTCTAAAAAAATCAACATTAATTGTCCAGTGTGCACCTTAGTCAGCTCTTCTAAAATTCTTGGATGCCAGTTATATGGACCTGCTGATTTAAAAATGTCTAACTTTGGTAGCTGTTGTTTAACATACTTCTGAGATGCTAGTGGAATGGAAAGAGTGATATCATATCATATAGCTACATCATTTTTTCCCCAAACGGAACAGAACTTTTTATTGAATATTTTTACCTTTTCTGCATTATTATTGATAATTCTACCATTTCCATCTCTTAATGGATCAATGCCACTGTCAGGATTCTTTTTGTTCCTATTGTACTTTAAAAATTCCTTATTGTCCTTCAACTTTACTGGCCATAGGTTTCTCCTTGTGTCCCTTTGCTTCCCTTATCAATTTTCTACAGTTCCTAGCTTCTGATTTATATTTGTTGCTATCAGTTTACTCTTTCTTCCATTGGTTATATTTTTTTTTTATAACTGCCTTCACTTTCCCTCTAAACCAGGTCTTTGTTTAAAACCAATACAGCCTTCTTCCTCAAGAGTATGCTTCTGGGCTTACTTTAGATAAGCTATTACCAGCAGGACAGTGGGGTGGGAGGAGGTATTGTTTCATATTCTCTGTGTATATATAAAGTCTCCTGCAGTTTCCACGGTATGCATCCGATGAAGTGAGCTGTAGCTCACGAAAGCTCATGCTCAAATAAATTGGTTAGTCTCTAAGGTGCCACAAGTACTCCTTTTCTTCTGGGCTAAGTTAATGTTCTCATTTTCTTCCTCACATGATCATTTGGAGACATCATTCTCAATTTAGTGCTCCTAGCAAGGACTTTGTTTCCCACTGCTCCCTGCAAGAGGAGAAATCAGAGGAAGGGGACCAGAGCCATCAGGTACTGTTACATGTTAAATTGCAGTGCTAGTTCAAAATAAAGCATTGGCTGGAAAAGAAGGCTTCAGCTCATCAATGCAATGTTCAACAGAGCCTTCTTGCTGGGTGTAGGTGTCAAAGAGTTTGGGGGAGGAATCAGGAGATAAAGATGCATTTGTGCTAAGTATTTTCTTTTAAAACACTCATTTCTGTGTAGTCAGCGGGGTCAAATCCCCATTCCTCTGGACTGCAACTTTCCAGTTCTCTAGGGTAACACATCAGCATGTCTAGTCCAGCTCACCCTTGCTTCCCACTAGTCTGGCTCCAAATAAAAAGCCAGTTGTTTGTACTGATTTCATATTATTTGAAAATATCAAGGCTTTCTCAATTTGCATTTATCAATAAGGAGACACCAACAAACCTTTTCACCAAAGAATTGTATGAGGATCATTAATAGGAAAATGTCCATTGTAATTGTTCCTTTCTGCATATTTTTCACTGCAGTATTCTCTAACATAATAATGTTCCATATTTCTGCAGAACTGTCTTTTCAGCATGTTTTCACATTATGCTTAATTTTATAAGAGTTTTTCAGTCCCACATAACGACACAGTTCAATGCAAAATCAGATATAAATCTAGCTTAAGAGACTCTCAACAGCAATTCATTTTAAACAGTAAATGTTAAAAGATTCTGTCTGTGATTTATGTTTTCTTTTTTTTATTTCAAAGAGGGAATTAAAATGCTTCTTAAAAGAAAGATGCACATTAAATCATGACAAAAACTATGTTAGAGTGATGATGCTGGTCTGACTCAAAGCCACAAAGAAAGGAAATTCAGAGACAGGGCTGAAATATATGCTTTCCATGCCATCCTGCACCCAGGTATTACAGAGCAATCCTGCACTGACTTCAGTGGGACTTACACACATGATCCCTATTATAATTAGTGTGTGATGATATTTATTGGAGTGTCTGTGTTGCATGCCCACCCAGGTGATGACTAAATACAGTGTTTCTCAAACTCCAAATCCCGCTGTTTATTTGTCAACCAGTAAGAATCACTTTAAGTTATTGGCTAATGGATTAGTTTCTCTTTTGTTTTTTGTATAGAATATTTTTAAAAAATAGATGCTGCCTCTGGGATGTATGAGCTTTCGATTGTAAAAACTCCAAAACCACTGTTTAAAGAGTATTTAGACTATTTTTAAAAGGATATTACAGTATGCTCCTGATCGATGTAATGGATCAGAGGGGCCCATTATAATCCATTGTATATGCACATATTAAGGTAATTTTTAAAATACGTATTATTTACAGGATAGACCACAATGACTCCAAAGGATCTATTATAGTTTGTGATGCAAAACTGTATTTAAGACACTTTTGTTACAGTAAGATGGGTGTACTGAGTAAATAACCTGTGTACTATAAATTGTCTAAGCGTGCACAGGAATTACTGACTCAGTCCATCGCTTGGAGATGGTAAAAACGGTCTGAGCCAACAAACCCTTCACTCATGTGAACAGTCCCCTGGTATCACTGGAACTGCTTGTGTCACTTGGTGTCAGCAGCATCAGGCGGTTAGCAAAGGCCTATTAAAATGTATACAAAACTAATAAACAAAACATGGAGCAGTCTGCTGTAATTCCAAACAGTAACAAACATTTTCTAAAATACTGAAGACACCAAAAGGGTCTATAGCCACATTATGGATTATTGGCTTCTGATATTGCTTTGTAAAGATGGAAAAATTGGTACACCCGTAGGCACAAAACTGTGCCCAGAATTCATAGCCTTGTCAATGTTTTGTTCAGAATTTACAGTACATATACTTAGCAGATTTCAGAGAAAGCTGCTATTAGAGTAACTCTTTGACACTGCACAAAATGCTTTGGCAAGGTGACAAACTCCTACTCAGAGGTACACAGGTCAGTTCTGGAAAATAATCAGTTTAAAACTCTTAGGATTATTGACATTTGTTTTCTTGTTGGTACATATTTAGGGGGGGAAAATCAAGTAAAATATAAACTAGAGAGAAAACCAGACGGACACCAAACAAAAACAAAATCAATTGAGGAGAAAAACTTGCCTCAAAAACATTCTTGTTTTATAATCCCTTGAAAATTACCATAGTTGGATCTTGCTAGGATGATTTGCTCCTCAAAAGCCCATCTGTTATGAGGCACTGAAAGCTTCTTCGTGAACTTTTTGTAGAGCAACAAATGTTTCAGCAAAGTGAGGGAAACACAATTCTCCAGCATTTGACCACACACAACTTTGCTTTGCCTGAGAGATAAGCTGGAGGAGGTAACATCTTTTACTAGACCAACTTCTGTTGGTGAGAGAGACGCACACAAGTTTTCGAGCCGCACAAAGCTCTTCTTCGGGCCTCTGCTTTGCCTGTTCATTAAGGTCCCTTCAGGAGACCTTGATGCTCAGACCTGAACGTTCTTCAATTAGCTGCTGTGATAATCAACACCCAAACATCCCCCACAAGTTCCCTATGGACATTGTAATAAAATTTCAGGTCTTCTGCTGCCATTTTTCTTGATCATGAAACTACGTGACTAAAACAGAAAATAAACAAGTATGCTATCTTTTCCGAACATCTCTCCAATTAATCCAAATAAATGTCAGCCAATACCAGATGTGTCAGTAAGATAATATTAATGATCTAAAAGGTCTTCTTACCTAAAACATTATAAATGATCCCATTACAAAACCACTTAAGAAATAAGTCTTGCATCTAGTAGACAGAGGACTAGGCAGCTAGTGACCAGAGAGAACAAAGTCTAGAAATACATTCTGATTCCCTGTTCTTCTTGAAAGAAAGCTGTATTCAATTCAGCTTACAGGGCATGGAGGTGGTAGCCACAAAATGGGAGACTCTGATAAAGAACTAGCTATTTAGAATTGATGCAAAAGAAGAAATTCCCATGAATAGTAGGATTAGGATGAAGCAGATAGTCTAGACGTCCTGTGATAATGTTTGTACTTTATAACTCAAAAAGCAAGAAAATGTCTTTGTTATTGAATTAGTTGGACTAGATCATATTTCCTTCCATTGTCCATTATTCTGGAAAGAGGAAAATGGCTGAAACCTTTGCATGATGTAGCAAAGCTTTCAGCCCTGATAGTCTTTTTCCTGATTTTTTGCTTTACAGTCAATGCATATTTAAGATGAGACTGCAGGATGTGATGATATTCTGGTGATCAGTGTTAAAGCACCTACTGCTTCTTTCCACCTGACAAATCACACCACTGTGCCACAATCTTTTCAAACTATGATATGTGACTAGAACTGATTCTTATGTCTTCCTTCTCCTCCTCCCCCCAATTCCTCTCTACATGCCCCCTCCCTTTCCTGCTGGTAATAAATACATTTCTCCTGAGATCTGACACATGAAAAGTTATTAGTTTTTGTTACACTGTCCCTGGACTAACAGGATCCTCAGATTGCCAGTTGATGTAAATGTGCATCAGGATAGGCTAGAAAAAGATACAGAAATGAGAGTAAAGAATAAAAACATTAAATGGAAAGTAAAATAGAATCTGGCATCTATTGATCTCCAAGTCATTGGAAAAAATACAACAAACATTTAATTTGTCATTTTTCTCCAGACCCAGTGGCCCTCTAAGAATGTTTTCAGGCTGCTACATTGATTACAAATATTTAAATGCCACATGTGTATTGTTATTGATCTTCAAAGCAACATTTTAATGCTAATGTTCACAACGTTAACAAGCATCTTAGCAGTTATAGCAGTGGGCTGCCTGGTTTGCTTTTTTAATTGTTATTGAGTTCCATCCATATTGCTGTAAAGTGCCTAGCAGCCTTAGAAAGGGAAGTCCTCTCTTTAGATGCAGAACAGGTATAGCATGGGCCATGGTAACGACATGGCCCCCATCACCAGACCATCCATGCATCTGCCATGCAATGAAAAACAGAAATAACATTAAATCTTTTCCCTAAGTTTTCCCCTTTTTTCATTTAATTTAGCACCCCCCCACCCTCCCCACGTCACAAACACGCTGTTTCATTGTGTCCTCCCCTGAGACACTAAATGTGTTCAGCTCTGAGTCTTTCCATCCAAGTCCATCCCTCCAGCCCCCAGGTAAATTTTGAAGAGTTTTCAGGATCTTTCTGCTACGTGGTGCCCCACAGTGAAAGCAGCACACCACAGCCAGGTAGAGAGGGGTTTATCCCTGCTCGGGTGAGATGCCAGTGTATATGCAGCTCAAAGCTCCATTGTCCTCTGTTACCTCCAAGCACGTTGCACCCCCTTATTGCCCCTCAGTCAGTTTCAGTGCCACTACTTCACAGCTCTCTGCCGCCCATGAAGAATGGGTGCTTTGGATTATTTTTCCTCAGCTGAATTTTTTAGCAGATTCTTATTTAATTCTCTAGGACTCCTCGCATTTCCCATGTCTCAAAGGGTATTCACAACTCATCCTGATTTCATATCCTCTGTGGGAATTTTACTAAGGGGCAGTTTAATTTTTCTTTCAGATCACTAGTGAAGATGTTAAAGTAAGATTACAGCCTAACACTGATCTCTGCTGCGTACCACCAGACACCTTCCTTCAACTCAATACATTGCTGTTTCTATTGGTTATGGCCTCTAGTCAACGTATATTGAATATATTTTGAAGAAAAGTGGCAAAGAACGTGTTTAATAAGTCAGAACGCATTATTTCTGGTACCCTGGGGCAAAAGGATATATTTGAGCTCCAGTCTATATTATTTCATGTCCCAGCTACAATCCAGCAAATCATATTGTAAATTCAGCTGTTTGGCTCTCTTTCTTCATTTTAAATCACCATGGCTCATTAAGTTTTTCCTCCATATTTTACCTGTGATCATTGTTGCTTAGATGGAGTTGAGAAAGAAAAACCCTCCCAAAAATTGAGCTTCAAGCGGATTGCAGGTTTCTGAATCTTGCCCAGTGCTGTTAGACTGCGTTTACAATGCCTGCATCCGCATTGTAATCTAGTGAATCCGGGAATTTTTAGCAGCAATGGCAACTACAGGTCAAGTCTCTGGAAATAGCCAACAAATGCTGATTAATGCACAGGACTGGTTCCTGTGCAACCCACTACGCACCCAGCTGCCATAAACCTGTCCTCTCATTACAATTTTGTTCAGCACATAAAAGTGAAAATATTTCTGGCCTATGTAAGTAGCAGGCTGTGAATATTAAAGCAGCCCTGTATTATTAATCCAGTACCATTAGTCTTAGGTAGTCACAGTGGAACTGACCCTCTAGAAGGAATTCTTCTTGCCATCCATTTTTATTCAGAATTACCCACACTGAAAACTCACCCACTACCTGTGAATTATTTCATTTTAGTAAGGAAAACAAACAATATAAAACCCAGAAGAACTTCAGGGATCCATAAATTCTTTGCAAGTTATTTTCAAAGCTCTGAGATGTGATTCATATTTCACTTACCAGGAAAGATTTTTGCTACCCTTACTTCTAAGAAGAAGGTACAAGCACTTAAGGAACACACGATCTTTCCAATTCTGAGCATCATTAGGCAAGCAAACCTTTAAAATGAACTGCCCAGGGCTTCCTGGACATGCCCTCCAAGGAGGGTTAACCAGACAGCATGCTTGAAGTACTAAATTTCTGGGGGGGGGAAAACTGCTGCATGAAAAAGTTAGGTTTAAAATAGTCAGCTGGAGATTGCGATGGGTGTAGAAGCCCTTTGAGGCTAATCAGGCAAATCCCCACAGGCCACAACCTCTACTTCCACCTCCAATACTATAGTGGGACGAAGCCCCACACACTTTACAAAAGGAACTAAGCTTATACAGGACAGTGGTGGAGGCTCAGAAAGCAATCTACAGCTCCCACAGAATATGAAGATTTCAGAGTTTGCAAGATGTGAAGATGTTGAAAATATGAAAGTTTGCAAGCATCCTTTGGAAACCAAGACTGGGATGAATCAAGTACTTAAAGAAATAGAATTTCTTTTAGCTCCTCCCTGCCTTTGTTCCATTGATAAGATTAGTGTCCACTGACTACTAATGCAAACCCTACCACAGGATAATATTTAGGACTTTCAATATATAACACCTGGCCTTTTCATTCATTCCTTACTAAGAGTTTGGGGATGTGGACAGGTGTCTCCTACAGACAAAGATGTAACCATCTGTCACTGGTGATCTAAAACATATTTTTAGTTCATGTCTGCAGAACTGAAACAAACCTGCCCACAGTAACACCATCCTCATTCCTAAGCAGGATGACCTGGCTGCTGCTTCTCTCAGGGACAATTCATTTTAGTCTGGAGTCCTAATGGGAACTTTGCTTCAACATCTCTTTCCCCAGGGCTGGCTTGCTGACTCCTACTGTTCCAACAGGATGCCCCATTAACCTGACACAGGGGGCTGAGGTATTGGGTAAGTGTCTGGGTAAATTAACTCAGCATTTTCTTGGCTATGTCTTATTTTGTACTGCCAGGACATTTCACAATTTTAAACAGCGACAGCTAAAGAATAACTGCCAGCCATGTTTTCAGCTACCTCGTGTTTTATTTGTAAGCAGTGTCAGGATGAGCTCCACCCTGACATCTGGTGGTGAGGTGTGGCAAGTTGTGGAAAAGAACTTCAGGGGCCGATCTTATTTGCATAGGCACACCCACCCCGCCTAGAATGAGGCCATAGCTGCCCAAATGGTCACTTTGGCTGCTGTGGGATCCCCAGTGTCTCTGTTATTGGGGCAGGAAGAATAAATTGTTATTACCCTGACTATGGGAACTGTGCTTGGAACTGTACTTGGCCTTTTGTTATGATGGAGGGACTCACCATCAACTAAGTAGCACTCGCTAGGCAAGGGTCATGGGTTTTAAAACTCTGTGAATTGAGAGAGGTTGGGGACAAGTATTAATACTTGGTGGCATGGGCCCCTTGGTGAGGGCCTTACATGCTAATTGCACTTCCTCCTCTCTCCACCGTGGACCATCAGAGCTAATTTTGATTCTATTAGGAGTCTAGTTACAGGCTGCTGAGCTCCCTTTGGGCTAATGGTGCACCAGCACTGAGGCTCCCCTACTACAAGCTGACTTCACCAAAGAGCTGAACTGACTAAGAGCTGAAATCACTGAGCGTTGTGTTAAGTAGCGGGGGAGCCTGAAGATATATTGGAGCCGTTTGCGGGACGGCTGGAGTGCCTTGTGGACAGGCTGGTGGAGCAGTTCATAGGATGGCGGGAGCTGCTGGTGGGACGCGCAGCAGAGCAGTTTGTGGGACGGCGGGAGCTGCTTGTGGGCTGCAGAGCGGAGCCGAGCGAAGCAGTTCGTGGGGCTGCTGGTGGAGCGGCACAGAGGCCTAAGGAGCTGTGGGGCGGTCAGCTTCAGATCATGTAAGGTGCCCCTTACCTCTCTCTCCCCCTCCTCCACCCAGGTTGGGAGGTAAAGCTCCGCAGATAAACTTTCGAACTCTGGGGCTGCCCTGACCAGGGACAGAGACTTTTGGGTCATTGGACTTTTGGGACTTTGGGTGATTTGGGGTTGCTGGACTCAAGAACCAAAGGGAAAGGACACGCCCCAATTTGCTTGGGGTGGGGTTTTGCTCCTGGGTTGTGTTATGAATCCTGTTGGTGGTGTTTCCCCAACATAATGCCACATTGTTTCTCTCTGTTATTAAAAGGCTTTTTGCTACACTCAGAGTCTGTGCTTGCGAGAGGGGAAGTATTGCCTCTTGGAGGCGCCCAGCAGGGGTGGTATATATTTGTCCCAGGTCACTGGGTGGGGGCTCGAGCTGGTTTTGCATTGTGTTATTGGAATGGATCCCCTAGATACTGAACCCGGCCCTTGTTGCTGCCAACTCTGACGGGCAGAAGGGTTACATATTAAACAGTGTAGTAAGGGCTGATAGAACTAATATTTTCCAAAAGTTAAGCATTACATACTATTTCATGGTTCTTTACATTTTTAAATGGTAGATGTTGGTTATTGTCAGAAAACATATCTAAACATCTGTCCACTGATGCTTCTAGCAACATACAAAAGTACAAGAGCGCTGATGGCTCCAGCGGTGAGAGACTTCACAGGATCGGGTGATCAGTTCCAGTTCAGCAGGGACCCAGCTCCATCCTGTGAGATACCACTGTCACATTTTTCATTGTCAGAGCAGTGCTGGAACAACATTCATCATGACCATTTTCAAAACTACCCACATAAATTTCAGAGCTATTCAATTTGGCCTGGGATTTATTGCCCTGAAAGGATTCTGCAGGGGGCTGGTTGGCTGGGGGGTTGTGCGATGTGTTGTTATTAGTCTCATGCAGCATTGTTTATTAGCTCAATGTACAAAACGAACTTTAGAATGAAGGATGCCAATGAATTTCTTCCTAAATATAGAGAATAGCTCGATATGAGATGTAGCGAGTCTGCAGCCTGGCCACAGTCACCCCCTCCCCACCCGCCTGGGGAGTCCAAGACTGCTCACAGCAAAGCAGGAGGCCAGGACTGGCTAGCAAGAACAGCAACTACCATGGCATAACACACAAACACAAAGCTGTGGGGAACAGCCCGCAGCTGACCCACAGCCTGACTCACGTCCTGCAAGTCAAAAATGAGGGAGGGTCTGGCAGCACAATTCCCTAGCCACCATGGCAAGGCCAGGACCATAGCATCCCCAGGAGCCCAGGGCTGATAACTCTTCCAATTTTAATCATTACTCTTGTGAGGTTTGGTGGTTCACTTGAAGCCCTGGCTCCTGGAGCTGAGTAATCACCTGATTTTCAGCTTCCACTGAAAAAGAAAGCAAGTTTCCTGCTCACCTGGTTATGGAGCAAAGCTTGAAAATGTGCAGCCCAAAGACTCAAAAGCTAGAAGACAAAGACAGATCCAGAACTGACTAGGATTTATACATCACATTCAGCCCAGGTGCCCAGCACACCTGTGCCAGTCAGGGGCTCCCTCCCCTCCACTCAACACTGCTTCCTGCTCGGTCACAGCAGGGTCAGGGGAGCTGGGTGTCCCCTCACCTTCTGCCATTTCCTGCTCCAATTCCAGTAGGCACTGTGGCTCCCCCTTCCCCAAAGCTCTGTGTACACCGCAGGCACGGGGGTAATGAGGATAGATTTTCTACTAGTGGCCGAGGGGATGATTTGTTGAGGGCTTATTTTTAATGCACTGGCTCACATGCACACACCCCCCTTTCTTCCTTACAGACAATGTCATATACAGAGAGACACTCTCTTGTGCGCACACACGCAGCTTTGTTATATGTGACAGGAAAAGTTATAATTAAACCTGTTTGCAAACAGACAATTGACTGTGGGAAGAAGTCCTGCCACAGAAATACCACCCTTACTGAAGCTCAAGCATTGTTACATGTTTTGTTAGTCACATTAAAACAATAAAATTTTAAAGTATAAACCCAATTATAAGCACTGGCTTTCATTTAGACCATTCATGTATCTGTCCTTAGAAGGCCTCATTCTGATGGTTCTTTGCATTTAGTTATTGAATTTTAATCTTTAAGCTCTTGGTGTTTGAAAAACCCTTTTAAGCAGCTCTTTGCCCTAATTGGTTCCAATTTAAAGCCTTGATCCTGGAATGAATTACTTTCGAATTCAAACAATGTATTTTCAACAACAACAAAATTGCCTGTTATAAAAGCAAAGTGTTTTTACGGGTAATATTGACATTAACGTGCTGTCAAGACACAGCTATAAAAAAATACAAACCAAAAAACCTTGCTTTAACCTATTCCATATCCACTCCCTGAAGAGGGCCATTGAATACCCATTAAAGTAACACTCCTCAGTCTGTTTCATGCACAAATTATTTCTTTAATGCCAGTTTCATCAATTATTTAAAATACATAAAATCATTTTTATACTTTGTTTAATAATAGGAGGAATTTAAAATCTCTTCTGTAAAATATATGAGAACAGCCATCCCTGCTCAAAAGGGAACTCACTGTGGTAAACAAATAGAGTAAATTTTATTTGGTAAATACCAGGTTATTGATAGAAATTATATACTCCTGCAGATTCCTTGATGGTCACATTTAGCAGGTGCATATAATCTGCATGCTGGTGCATTACCTGTGCAATTCTGTAGGTCGTACAGTAACATCACACAGCATCTCCAGTTTTATCACAAGGTCATTTGAGGTCTGCCATGAAATCTCACATTCTCTGATCAAGATTCCAGTTTATTGAATACAGTAGAGGACATTACCATGAGATTGTGCAGTTACTGTCAAATTGCTTCTTGTCGCCACTACCAGCAACTACTCAAACACTATGTGGCCATCACCTAGTAATTAAACAATTCCAAGAGCTCATATTGAACTGGTTCACATTAAAACATAACATTGAAAGGGAAGACGTCAAATGAAAGAGGAAGTATGGCCTGTAGGGAACCGTCAAAGCCCTCTGAGCGTAATGTCCAGCCAAAACATTTTTCTCTATTCTTGAAACGTCGGTTCTCCAGGAGTAAAAATGTTTGGTACCAAGAGAAAGAACGTGTTCATGAAAGTTTAACTCCTTCTATCTCTGAGAAGAGTCATCTGACTTTTGCAGAAGGATGACATCAATTTAGTGCACAACACACCCTCTAATAGCCAATACATCCTAACGGTGGGGTTTCACCATTGCATACTAAGTCCTATGTTTCAGAGTAACAGCCGTGTTAGTCTGTATTCGCAAAAAGAAAAGGAGTACTTGTGGCACCTTAGAGACTAACCAATTTATTTGAGCATGAGCTTTCGTGAGCTACAGCTCACTTCATCGGATGCATACCGTGGAAACTGCAGCAGACTTTATATACACACAGAGAATATGAAACAATGCAGGACAGTGGGGTGGGAGGAGGTATTGTTTCATATTCTCTGTGTGTATATAAAGTCTGCTGCAGTTTCCACGGTATGCATCCGATGAAGTGAGCTGTAGCTCACGAAAGCTCATGCTCAAATAAATTGGTTAGTCTCTAAGGTGCCACAAGTACTCCTTTTCTTTTTAAGTCCTATGTTGTTTAATATATTTATTAATGATCTGGAAATGGGGGGCAGTGAGGGGCAAAATTTACAGAGGAATTAGTTATTTAGATTAGTCAGGACCAGAGAGGAACTTCTGAGAGATTTAAACAAGCTTAGTGAAAGAGCAACATGATGGCAATTGAAATTAATTGTCAATAAATGCAGAGTAATGCACATTGGAGGGGAAAATGTAAATCACTCATACACCTTAACGGTTCTAAATGAACTGTATCAGCCCAGGAAAGGGACCCGGGCAACACTGTAGACAGCTCAGTGGAGACCTTGGCTTAACGTGCAGCTGCAGTCACAAAAGCAAAGATGATGTTAAGATGGATAAAGAATGGGATGGTCTCCTAATATCGAGAATATAATGCCTTTATATACGTCAGTGGCTTGGCCTCAACTGGGTACTCTGTGCAGTGCTGGTCACGCCATGTCAGAAAAGATACTGCAGAACTAGAGGTGATCAAAAAGGAAAGATCAGAACCATCAAGGATCTGGGGAAAGAACTCCCCCAGGAAGAGAGATTGGGAAGACTGGGATTGTTCACCTCATGAAAAAGACAAGTAATGAGAGGATGTCATTAAAGTATATAAAAAGAATAAATGGAACAGAGAAGATAGATCATGAACTTCTGTTCTCCCTGTCTCGTAGCACAAGACCAAGGGAACACCCAATGAAATTAAAAGTGAGAAATTCAAAACTGATTAAAGAAAATACTTTTTCATGCAATGTATAATTAGACTGTGGAACTCACTGCCACAGGAATGCCTCAAGGCCAAAAACATAAGATTCAGAGAAAGGACTGGGCATCTCTATGGATGCCAGGACTATCCAGAGTTACTGTAACAATTCTGTGGAAGGGATATTAAACCTCATGCATCAGGGCTTAAGCCAATCTCTTTTAGACACCAGGATGGATTTTAGTAGGGGGCACAGTTTATCTACATCTGCGCATCACTGCAGAGTTCTTTCTCCTTCCTCCGAAGCACCTGGTATCTGGCACTGCTGGAAATAGGACACTGAACTAAATGGAACCTCAGGTCTGATTCAGTCTGGCAATTCCTGTGTTCTCCAACAGAAACTAGTGCAGCTTCTATTCTTTGTTACTGCCGTTAATTTTTTGGTTTAAGAAATACAATTGAAAATAGAATCAGAGTGTTTCAGATTCCTTGTTGAACAACATTAAGCTATAAATTACAGTCCCTGCTGCAGAAAAGCTTGGAGGCCTTTAACCATTTTAACATTTTTGTCCTTTACATTTTCTGTTCTCCCAGTCTGGTATAAAAACCATTATTCAGAGTCAAGGTGGGAGTTAAAAGGAGAAGAGTCCATTCTACACCATATGTGCCTCTTAGTACAATAACGCATTTACCTTTCCTACTCATTCCTTAGCACAGAGCGATGCTTGTGGCAGGGGCCATACAAGTGCCCAACATGATGTGCTGCACTGGCAACGATCTACGGCGTTGGATCAAAACTTCGATCTAGTCATCGCGGATAAAACGGCACAGTAAGTGATGTCAATATTTTTAACCTCAAGGAGGGTAAACTAAGTGCATGGGAGCCAGTAACCAATTCCAGATGATTTTTCTCCGATCAGGAGAACCATAAACAAGCCAAGATCTGTTCTTTATGATGAGTTCCAGGGTAATAGGTTACAGCTTTCAGAAGGTTAAAAAAATACACACCAAACTTCAAGAGACAGAATATGGTGTCAGTCACTGGGAAATCATTTTAAAAACAGATTTCATTTTCTCCCTGGGATTCTTTTAATTTCACTAGACAGTTTGCAGAGTGCTGGCCACTTATACAAAAGAGATTTAATGAATTACTAAAATGCACTTCACTTAAGGAAAAGAAAATCCCGTATTAATTGAGCATAATTGAGAATTCAACCTTGCCACTGTTTTGATTATGAACTGCAATTTATAGGTAAACAAGCAACTGCCCCCTCCCGCAGTTGCCTGCTGAGAACAAATTGCATGGTCACCTAATGCCTATTAATGTTCTCACTATTTGTATGAAGAAAACATCAAGTTTTATCTCTTATTTTCCTTTCCTGTAGTTTTTACTGTCTTAACCTGTCCCCAATTTACTCTGTAATTGTTCTACAGAAATGCTAGCTAAGGGGTCTCTGGGATACAGTATGCAAACTCAGCACCCATTAGCGCTGCTAATATGGCTTATAAGGCTCAGACCAACAAGGGAACGGACCCCTTAATATTTATGCAATATAGAACTGTTCATTTTTAGAGAAAACATCTCATACAAAATATCACAAAATGAGAGAGACAGATAGCAACAGAGGAAAGGAGGGGGAAGTGAATGGGGAAGAGGGTTTCAGCAGTGGGGAAAATGAAGAGCCCTAAAGAATCTTATTCCTGCTGTAGAATTCTATAGGATGGCTAAAAATCAAACCCAACAGAAAGGGTCTCTGTTGAAGTCTATGGGACAGATCCTCAGCTGATATAAACTGCTGTAGCTCCATTCACTTCAATGGAGCTAGGCTGATTTACACCAACTGAGGATCTGGCCTTACAGGTTTTTGAAGTAATATCTATAGAACCCTATTTGTTTAATGTTTATGAAATTGCCACAAGATGTCAGGCTCCCAGACCTGACACAGTTCCTCTCTTGAGTCATCCTGATGTCAGATGCCTGAACCCTGTTTGAAGTTACAGTGTGCTCCTGACTCATGTTAGCTGATGGATCTTGTTAGTTCCAACTCGGATACAAAAGAAGGGTTGTGTATCTCCCTGGACAGAATGACCTAGGGTCAGTGGTGCTGGAACTAGAGGTCCTGGGCGTGCTGCCGCACCCCCTGGCTTGACAAACACCAAACGCATGGTTTCCATCATCAGGACCCACACTATAAAAATTGTTCCAGCCCCCCTGACTAGGGTCTGAGAAAAAGAGATGGAGCAGGGAAAACGCTAAGAAGGAGAAGGCTTATGCCAAGGTTTATGCTCCATTATTGTTAATGTTACCAGTTAAAGCCAAACCTGAGGAGAAGAGCAAGTTTGGCCTGCGTACAACGTGTGGATGTTCTTTTCAGAGCAGGGTGGGGATGACATCTGCTTGCCTCATTCTACAGGGCTTGTCCATAAGGAGTGTGTGGGAGTGAGTGCTTCAGGAACATAGACTTGCCAACCTGTTTCAGGGCACTGGCCCATCGAAGCCAGTCCCCTCCCTGGGATAGTGGCCAGTTGGCTTATACCTTGGAGCAGGAAGGGTTAAGATCACTGGATAAACATACTAATGTTTGAAATGTTCCATGCAACCAGGAGGGGACTGTAAGGAGACGTAACAGTGATGGGGAGCTCATAAGGGGGAGCATTACCACGAGAAAGGCTGGGGAGAGCAAGAGGCATGGGAGGCACATCAGTTGTTGGCTGGTTTTTAGGCAGGATTTGAAGAGGGAGACTGGCAGGTTCTTTGACAAGGAGGGAGAATTCCAAACGGAGAGTGTCCCTGACTGTGGAGAAAGAGAAGCAGCGTCCGCTGGCAGGGAGTAGATGGCCTTTCTGTGGTACAAATCCATGAAGCATTTTCAGTTGGATTCAGAGTTGGATAGCCAGCCGATGTAAGGATTGGCCCAGGAAAAGGAAGCTAACGTAGCTGAGAGAACCGCTTGCTGCCCCAGACACACCTGCTGAATGGAATTCAAGGCCTGCCTCTAGGCAAAAGCCTTCCCATAATTACAGCCAAAAGAACAGCCTCGCAGCTCCACGCTGACATCAGGTTAGTGAAACACCGCAAACGATGCGTGCTCCTTCCTGGAAGAGACCAGGCTACAGACGCAGGCGTATGGATTCTCTGCTGCTTTCCGTAGCGTTGCTGGTTCTCAGTCACCACTCTGACAGGTGCCTCAAAGAGACATGCTATCGTATAGGGCAGTGCTAGCATTCATCTTTTAGAGAAGAGACCACTCTAGCTGCAGCATTCTGGATTCTGTCAAGTTTGGAGAGTCGGGATTTAGGAGACAGGAAATGATTAATGTGTGATTAAAAGATTTCAGCAGAGGCTACAGTCAAAGTTAGGACCAACTCGGACGATATGCTAGAGGTGGGGATAGGTGACTTACAGAGAAAGGAAATGGGAGAGGAAAAGGAAAATTTGGGACCAAGGATGACTTCACATCTGATTTTTATACTGTCCTGTTGGCCTTCCAGTGAGTGACAGCCACCGCCACCCCAATGTGCTACAGGGCAGTTATCAGTGCGAGTGATACACAAACCTGTACATATGCACGTCTACATACAACACAGAATCATTGTGCTGATCAGTTCTGCCTTTTATGCATTATGTAACAGCACAGTGGAAGTAACACACAATAAAACAGAACTCTAGCTTTTGGAACTGCATCCTAGTATATGTACAGTAGAACTCAGGTTGGATTTATTTTGTTCCCAGAGCAGTTTTCAGGAGCACTAGGTTTGTGAACCAGCCCTGCTGTGTTGTGCTTTGTCACTGAAGAGCCTAAAGGATGCAGAGCAAAATGAGTTCACATGATTTCAGGGCATTGGGATTTCCACAAAAGGAGAGCCTGTCTCCAAAATGTACACGGCTGAGTGAACTGCAAAACACCCTCCAGCCTCCAAGGCTATTTATATCATCATCACACCAACCACAAACTGTTCTTTGCAGCTTTCACAAGGACTAGTTGAAGGATCAATTCCAATTCAGATTTCCATATGTGCAGAGCTGAGGCAGGTTGTGGGTACCCTTCAGGAATTTTTCTGTTCTATTACAAAGGAGCAGATTGAAATACTTCCGGAGACAGGCTGCAGCAGCAGGGAAAGCACCCTGTTCATTCCTGTGGCTCCTCCTCATGGGACTCCACCCCAGAGACACTGGGCCAACATGCAGCTTGAATCCTCTCGACACTCCGGGAACAGGCTTTATTTTAAAAGCTGTATTTTAAAGGAAGAGCTGATACCCTCTTGATTTCCACATTCAAGTAGCAGCAAGTGCTCCTTTCAAAGCTCTGTCAAAATTTGGTTCTTAGTGTAATCTTTATGATTGTCTGCACTTTTCCTTTTTATAAGACTAGTTTATGTGAAGATTTACGCACCCCGGTGGGCAGAGGCCTTTTGGATTTCAGAACACATATTTACTTTGAAATATGTAAACTTCTGGAAGTGCCCCCCTCTCATCTTATGTAGTCAAACCACAGGTACCAAGCTCACCAGAGAGCTCTAGGCAGGCAGAGACCTTTGCTTGTGGCTTTTCATAAGCTTTTACTAACACTTGGGTTTAAAACTGAGATGTTCGTGTGTTATGACATGGGGAAGTTCTGAGAGCACAAAAAGTGACAAACGTGCCTGGGTTAGTGTCATTTAGCAGCACTGGAAAACACAGAAGGCCCTTTTATTGACCACAGGCGTTCCATGGGCACTGCCCATCGCCCTTGGGAATGTTTCCTTAATCAGCTGACAGCTGGTTCGGCAGGACTCTAGCTGGTCTGTAGAGCCTTTCAGGCTAATTCTGTCAAGTTCTACCGAGAACACAAAGCAGATGGGAAGTGACTGTCAGGCTTCAGGATACCCTGTCCTTGAGATCTCGAGTCCAGCACCATCGTCATTACTTGTTGAAGTTATTCTCAGTGAGCTACCAAATTAGCAAGGTCTCACTCCCCTAACTGTAGCGGCAGAATCTCAGGAGCAGCCCAGCTGTTACAGGGTTCTGAATCCAAACTGGTTTCTGTCTGCTCTTACCCATGTGTTCCAATAGCGTGATGCCCATTTATAATTTGTTTGGTCCATTTGACTAGGTCGGAGGTAATAGACAAAGCTATTTTTCTCTACTCTCACCCTGCAAACTAGCACAACACAAGAGAAAAGGAAAGATGTGTAGTTTGCAGCTTCACACAGCTGCCAGCAAGACAGGCTATATTGCAGCAGTTGCTTAGACAACCCATGGAAAGTACTTCCAACGTCACCACAAACATTGCAGTGTAGAAAGCGGCCCATCTTTGTCAAATCAAACACACAGAGGTGGACAACACACTCACAGAAAGCATTGATCCCGTTTCCTCGCGCCCTCCCCAAAATACTTCCTCACGCCTGAGTTATCAGTGTGACAAAACCCAATACACAAGCAGTGACTTGCCCTCCCGAGTCAGAAAGGAACAACCATCTATTATCTTGGGTGATGGTCTTGGCCCCAACTTATGGAAACAAACACCATGCCTGGATGCCAAGGTCAGAATCCCATCTCCAAGTTAGCAAGATCTGTCTAAAGAAGGTGGATTTTCAGCCCCTCAAAAGCATACTCCCTCACACTGCCCTTTGCAGCAGTATATGCTTCCTTACGCCTGGCCTCCTAAATGGCTTGATACTATGGACATCGGTCACAGAATTCCACACACAATCCATCAGACGTAAAGGGCCTATTTTGGCCTCCATCTCAATGTACATCTTTCCTCTGTGCCTCTGCTTAAGAAGATTTATTTTCAAGCATTCCCTGGTAGCGAACCTCCCCCGAATACCAGACACCTACAACAGCACACTCACCCCTTCTTGTCAACTGTTGGGAATTGGCCACATCCACCCTAGTTGAACTGGCACTGACCCCCCACTTGGTAAGGCAACTCCCATCTTTTCATGTTCTGTATATTTATACCTGGCTACTTTTTTTCACTCCATGCATCTAATGAAGTGGATTTTAGCCCACGAAAGCTTATGCCCAAATAAATTTGTTAGTCTCTAGGGTGCCACAAGGACTCCTCGTTGTTGTTTTTTTAGTCCGAATATTTGGTCACAAGCTCAGCTAGGTTTGGGAGATAAATCAAACGCACTGTAGAGTGCAGCAAGGCCCCTGGCTCCCGATTACACGCCAGGAAAGGAGCCACTCATCTCATCTCTGCAGCAGGCTTAAAGAAAACCCTAATCAAGCAGTGTACGTAGGGGAGCTCAGAGCTGCTCTCCTCTTTGGTTCCCAGCAGGATTTGCTGGAGGCAATCGTGATACCCTGCAAGGATTAACCACACGCACTTCCAGAGCAAACAGCACAGCTGAAACTGACAGCATACTCAACGACACAGAAACAGATTACATTCTGGTGTCTGCTTTCCTTGGCCCTTCCGCATAAAGGGAGAGAAAAAAGCCACAGAAACCACATATAGGACATAAAGGGAATTTCTGCCAATAACCTCTAAGTATTAATTTCTATATCCCAAAGGTAATGGTGCTCGGAGGCCTTGGGCTTGGACAGCGCTACACACTATAAGCACACCCAGGTCTGGATTTCTCCCTCATTGTGCTGCAGCTAGGAATTTTCCTGGCCAAATATACACATTGACAAAGTAAAATAAAAACAGTCACACACAAAACCCTAAATAGGAAGTGTTTTAATTAAATTGTAGTGACCTTTCATAGTGATTTGTATGGTAATTAATAGAAGCAGAAATGAACTCTTCTGAGGGGAACGTCTAGAGCCCCTACTCTCCCATAGACATTACTCGTTCCATTCCAGACCATCACAAGCCCACTGGATCTTCTCAATGGTCCCAGGTTCCTGGCCATGAGAACTGCAATGGTTATTATTAATTGACCATCACCCCAGTGCATCATGCCTGGTTAAGCATTGATTCTGCTTGTGCAGTGGGGCCCCATAGTTATGAAAACTCACCTCCCAAAGCATCCTGAGACAAGAGGCCTGGGAAATGGAAATCAACTCCCTTCCCACAATATATTTTATAGTGCACGGAAGCCTCTTCTCTTCAGATTTACACTGAACAATTTATATTTATTTCTCCCAGTTTTATCCTTCAATTCCAGTGCTACATTTGTTATACCTTGTATTCTGTCATTTAATGTATGCAGATTATGTTAAATATTTCATTCATTAAATAGCTTGAATTATTATTGAATTGTACCTTAAGCTGTGCAAAAAGTTAATTCTTTTTGCACTTATTCAGTAATGTGAAATAACTGCCTTAAATGAATATTTTACGGTTTGTGCTAGACAGAACATTTATTAGCAATTCTATCCCTTTTAGAGTTATTCATTTAAGTGGGCTCCAATGCATTATGAAATTTAAATTATCAAGATGGAATGATTATTTTTTAAAAGTTAGGTATGATTCAGTTCCAGCAGCAGAGAGCCAGAGAATCTTCCGAAGGGCCAGGCATAAATCATCCAGGAGAGTATTTATTACACAGACAGGAGTTCAAAAAACTGCTTTTGGTGCAGATATATGTTTGAGCACATCCAGAATCTGCATTAAATCCACCAGGTAACAGAGCAGCAGGCATAGCGGTAACATTCTCTTGCCTTTGGTTTGGGTTTCTTTCAGGGTCTGTGTTCCGAGGTTCTGCATTAATAAAGCTGTCAGTGTTTATTGCTCCACCTTCCCCCAAATCTGGATTTTGAGGGAACTAACAAGGATTTTTAAAATCCAGTGGAGGTGACTGGAGCAATTCTAACTCTTTTAGATGCCTGGCACTAACCCAATGAGGTGTACAGAATGGCAGGCTGCCATGGAAGAGAAGAAAAGCATTTGGCTTCAGATATGGGAAGCGCAGGACAGCGCTCACCTCTCCAGCACATGTGATAAAGTGGCCCATGCACGTCTGCTATTTCAGTGGAGCCTTGTTCGAATACCTGTAAATACAGACTAAAGGCGTCTCTCACCAATGTGATGTTTGAAACATCTCTGCATTTACTGGGAGGTGAAGGTTATGTCAAGTGTATTTCAATGAAGAATAAAGGCTCTTTCCATTCAAAGAAATGGGATGTCATAGTAACAGGAAAATCTGTGGGGATTGTCCAAGGCTACCTATTGTTCCTTTATTGATTTGCACTGTGTGATGGGAGGCTGGGAGCTGAACCCTATTTACAGGTGTAGCACGGAATTAATTGCCAACGGACTGCACAGAAAGCAGAGGGCCTTGTCTGCAGGGACTGAGTTTGTTCACTTGCATTGGGTTAGCTGGTGGAGGAAGCAGGTTAGTATCTCCACGGGGCTGGAATGCTTTCCAATCTCTAGCTTTTCAGGAGACCACTGCTGTCCCCTCCAGCTGGCTCCTGTCTTTAATGTGCATTTGTGGCACGGACCCACTCGTGCTGTGCCTTGGGTAATGGGGATACTCTCACCTGCCCAGCACTGACTGACATAACTGCGTTCACATGTGCAGTAAATGGCATGACAGACACACTGCACCTCTCACGTGTACGAATGAGCTAGCTGTGGAAATGTGCAGAGCACAAGACTGGCCCCTCCCTGAAAGATTTAATTGGAAAGCTATAAACTTTTGAAACTTGCCTTTCAATTTCATCTCCTCCTCCTAGGCTCAGCTTGATTCTTTAAAGACAAAATCATCACCAGCTGGTGGGACTCTGATACTGAATCATCCATGTACTTACACCACATTCACCACCTCCACATCCAAGCACCTCCTCCCCTGAAACTATCCCTACTCCCTTTCCTGCCCCCCCCCCGTTTACTCCCATCTCCAAATCAGACATCTCCCTTCTCCTCTCCAGCACCAAGCTTACAACCTTCATCCTACCCTCTGATTCCCTCCTTTCTCTGCATTCAAATATTCCCCTCCCCAAAATCCTCAATTGAGAGAAAGCAAATTCACTTGTCGGCATGAAAAGAAACTATTGAGCTGGACAAAGGCAGCTGTTTAACATTGTGTTTCACTGCGACCCCTCATCTTCCCCACCCCTAACTGCAGCACAGCTTTATTGGGCCCTAAATCTAGGTGAGATCGGTAGCTCCTCTGGGGAGGGACTTGCCATTTCTCTTTGCCACACACACCTAAGTCATTATAACAGCAACTTTGTACTTTATATAAATGTAAAACATCTATGACGAGAAGCATAGGATTTTGGCATACCTACTGGTAGTAGCATCACAAGGATTAAGGTTCCATCATTAACCTATCCTGCCCCGACCCAAGGATTTACACAGATTGGCGGCTTCTGAAAACCAAGACTGGCAGACAGGGGCTAAGTACAGGAGCAATTGTCTATCTAGCCTCTTTTTTTTCCCTCTGACTAATCCATTTTTGCTATTAACTAAAACAACAGAATGTCATCTTATGCGATTCCTTTGGAAATTAATGTAGGTTATGCTCCCCAATTACAAGAATCCCTAACTTTCAATTTAATTTTATTTTTGGCCTTTAAGTTAAGGGAAAGCAATGGGAAAAAAAGATTTGAGAGCTTTTCCGTGTTCTCATAATTTAGAGGCAGCTCAGCTTTGTAAAATAAAATGATGTGTGCAATAGTCCATAAGATGCCCCAAGCCCTTTGGGAATTTAATAAAATAATAAAATAAATAATAATAATGACAATGATTTGAAATGACAGGGCTTTAATGTTGGAGAACTGCTCCCTCCTGTGTACACCGTTATCATCCATTGCCTCACCAAGACGCGTTTAGTAAATGGTGTAATTACAGAGGAAGCTCAGTAAGGACAGGTGTCAGAGGAGCAGCCGTGTGAGTCTGTATTCACAAAAAGACCAGGAGGACTTGTGGCACCTTAGAGACTAACCAATTTATTTGAGCATAAGCTTTCGTGAGCTACGATGAAGTGAACACAAAAGCTTATGCTCAAATAAATTGGTTAGACTCTAAGGTGCCACAAGTCCTACTGTTCTTTTTAGAGGAAGCTCGAGTTATTTTCAGCATCACCCTGAGATAATGCAGCAGCAGCAACACCGGTTACCACAAGGGCATTACTGTTTTTAATGAAGGGAACAGGTTCTGGGTGACGCATCTGTACAGTCTGGCAGCTCTTACTCCCAAGGAAAGTAACATGGGTTATCACCAGACATTTTTACATGCAAGAACACCATGCTGTGACGGGGTGTCAAATATATTCTTAAAGCTGTGGGAATGTGTGATCACATGGCAGTTCCAGAGCTCTATATAGAGAACTTCATATTAAATATAATGTCCTGAAATCCAGAGAAAGCCCAACAAACAACTGCCTCTAAAGACTAGGCAGAAAGACCTGTATCCTGACTCATAGAAACATAGACTATCAGGGTTGGAAGGGACCTCAGGAGGTCCAGGAGGTCATCTAGTCCAACCCCCTGCTCAAAGCAGGACCATTCCCCAACTAAATCATCCCAGCCAGGGCTTTGTCAAGCCTGACCTTGAAAATATCTAAGGAAGGAGATTCCACCACCTCCCTAGGTAACGCATTCCAGTGTTTCACCACCCTCCTAGTGAAAAAGTTTTTCCTAATATCCAACCTAAACCGTCCCCCACTGCAACTTGAGACCATTACTCCTCGTTCTGTCATCAGCTACCACTGAGAACAGTCTAGATCCATCCTCTTTGGAACCCCCTTTCAGGTAGTTGAAAGCAGCTATCAAATCCCCCCTCACTCTTCTCTTCCGCAGACTAAACAATCCCAGTTCCCTTTGCCTCTTCTCATAAGTCATGTGTTCCAGTCCCCTAATCATTTTTGTTGCGCTCCACTGGACTCTTTCCAATTTTTCCACATCCTTCTTGTAATGTGGGGCCCAAAACTGGACACAGGACTCCAGATGAGGCCTCACCAATGTCGTATAGAGGGGAACGATCACGTCCCTCGATCTGCTGGCAATGCCCCTACCTATACATCCCAAAATGCCATTGGCCTTCTTGGCAACAAGGGCACACTGTTGACTCATATCCAGCTTCTCGTCCACTGTCACCCCTAGGTCCTTTTCTGCAGAACTGCTGCCTAACCATTCGGTCCCTAGTCTGTAGCGGTGCATGAGATTCTTCCGTCCTAAGTGCAGGACTCTGCACTTGTCCTTGTTGAACCTCATCAGATTTCTTTTGGCCCAATCCTCCAATTTGTCTAGGGCCCTCTGTATCCTATCCCTACCCTCCAGCGTATCTACCTCTCCTCCCAGTTTAGTGACTCAGGCTCACCAATAACATATATCCAGAGTTATGTAGAACCTCACTCCTGAGGTCAGGGAAAATATGCATTAAGGCTGGGATTAGAAAAGGGCTTCTCAAACTGGTGGTTATGACCTCTCAGGGGGTCGCAAGGTTATTACATGGGGGGTCACAAGCTGTCAGCCTCCACCCGCAAGCCCCACTTCGCCTCCAGCATTTATACTGGTGTTAAATATATAAAAAGGTGTTTTTAATTCATAAGGGGGGGTGGGGGTCGCACTCAGAGGCTTGCTGTGTGAAAGGGTTTCAGAGTAACAGCCGTGTTAGTCTGTATTCGCAAAAAGAAAAGGAGTACTTGTGGCACCTTAGAGACTAACCAATTTATTTGAGCATGAGCTGGGGTCACCACTACAGAAGTTTGAGAATCACTGCATTAGAAGAACTATAGTCCTGCATCTCCACAAATAGCAAAAGGGGTCCAATGCCGGAGCCATGGCAGAAAATGAAGACAGGCGACGCAGCGAACTGACAGCGTGTCTGGCTATTTGTGAGGCAACCCTCCCGCAGCAGCGAGGCACTCCAGCTATAGTTGTTCGGAGAGGGAAGGCCGGCCCAGCAGAGAGAGGACATGGGTGAGGAACTCCATTCTGTTCAGTCCACACACAGACAGAGAGATACACACACACACATACACTACCCCCACCACCACCACCACCAGGGGCAAGAATCCCCCTTCCCTCATGTTTGCTCTTGCCAAGGTTTCAAATGGCCTCTGCCTGCTGAAGCTTTGGGCTGAAAATCCAGCCTCATCCTCCTCAAATCACCACAGCATTTCACGCTTCTGATTTCTCCTCCTCCACCAGCTCCCTCTCCTCATCCTCCCACCTCCCGTTAGTGACTCTTACTCCACTCACAACTCTGCCCTTGGCTGCTGCCGTCTCTGCCTCCGTCTCTACAGGCTTCCTCTGAACCTCACCCCTGCACAGATTCAGCTATTCTCGCTCTGCTGGTGACTCATAAACCTATTTCTCCCCACTCTTGCATCACAGTGGGACTCTCCAAGGTCTCTCTTTGGATGCAGTCGTCGTCAACTCAAATTTACCATAGCTAAAACCAAGCTCCTGGGCTCCTGCACTATTGATAACTCCATTGATCAGCCTGTAACCTGGGGGCCATCTTAGACTCTTCAGCCTCCTCTGATACCCAGCCCGTCCTTCTCCACAATAAATCAGTAATTCTTCCCTTCCTCTCTGCCCACACATCCAACATGCTTATCCACACTCAGATCATCTCCCATCTTGACTACAGCAGCCATACCCTCCCAACACCCCCACTGCCCCCTTCAGACCAACTAAGACACAGCCACGAAAACTGCCTTCCTCTCCCATTGATGTGACTGTGTCATTCCCACTCTTCTGAGTCCCTCCACTGGCTCACCCTTCCCCACGGGAACAAGCATCTTCTCATCTTCAAGGCTCTGCGCAAACTCGACCTATGACGCTCCTATTGACTCCAGGGGGATCAGGACCTTGCTCAGGATGCCTTGTGATCAGAGTAAATGGCAAATCTTGGGCAGGGATTTTTTTTAAATAAATGTGTCACATCTGAGAGTTCAGAGAAATCATTGTTCAGAAACAGTGGACTGTCTAGATAGGAAACCAAATTTATGAAAATGAATTGTCCACTTCAGTACAAAGTGTGAAACTAAAGATAATGGACTAAATGTAGACAAATATGTATTTCAGACACGTGTAGTGTACAAACACACAATGAATCTGCATACAAGGCAAAGTCTATGCACACATCATACACACACATGCAATTCCTCGCTTACCTCCAACAGAGATGGAAGTCATGAGTCTCTTTCCAAAGGAAAGCAGTCAGCTTTTAACAAATATCGGTTTCTGTATAGCTGCAAGGAGCCCCTGCGAGTTGTCAGAGGAGAGGATCAGGAGACGAAGAAGAAAACCACTATGCTATTGAACGCCATGCTGATTCTCAAACGTGTTCATCCAAGATGATGGCATGTTAGTCATCTGTACGTTACATTAATATGCAGCAAACGCAGGGTGAGAGGGAAATTTCTTCACCCATTTTAACCACTCTGTGACAGTTAAATATAAATGTGTGAACTTCCAAAGTTAAAGCAGTTATCACTCATTAAAAATAAATATCACTTGAATGACAGCATCGGCATCCAAATAAAGTCCCTGGCCAGTGACCCAGGAAACTTGGCTCCCTTCTAACCATGGAAATATCTACCAGAATGAAGTGGTTTACAGCCTCACTGATGAGCAATAATAGAGCAGATACCTTTAACCACGAGTTCTCATAAATCTTGTCTGGGAAAAAACCTTTCAATTTCCTATGGAAATATGCAAAACAGACTCCACACTGTAAATCTTCCTTTTCGGCTCTAAGGAGATAAGTAGGACCTATTAACCTTCCATGTTATTTTCAACTTCATTATTTGAGCTGACATGACAAGAGAGAGCGGTGACGGCTCTTTTTGGCAGAGTGCATGTAAATCGCTTTCTCAAAGGAAATTACTTCTCCAGGCTGAATGTTATTAATCTAAATTCTCCGTTAGTCAAATTGTTGCCCATAATAAATATGGAACAGGTTGGGATACTTATCTCCTATGGCACTCCATTCCAGCTGCATATTTTTCTCCCCTTATCCCTGTTTGAAACTGTCCTTTCGAGAGATCTATGTGAACAGCTTGTATTTCAGGCTTAGGGCTCATACATACTACAGCTGGGCAAGTCTGTCTATCCCGCTATCACTTCAAGTCCAGGAAAGCCCACTAAAGCCCTACAAGGATTTGCAATCTTCTGAAGCAGGCAGTGCTGATAGGGCTGCCCTGGGAGACTTGAGGAGAGTCTGTCTCAACAACCACTGCCTCCCACCCAGGATTGTTGTGCTATTAAATCAATTAACTTTTCACTTGAACACATCTATATTAACTGGTTCCCTATGGGCATGCTCCAGCCCCCTTCGTCAGCCCAATATCAGGGGGGTTGTTGCAGTAATTGATACAGTGGAATTGATGCAGAACAAAACTAGGCTTCTTTTTTTTTAGTCAGATGCCCCTGAAAAGTCCTCAGGAACAGTCTCAAAAGCACTACTTTGTGGCTTCATGCCCATGTGGTGCACTCCAGCTTGAAGGGATGGAAGTGCACAGACCTTGCACATTTTGACATGAACTAATTTGGGGAGCCCCTTATTAATTAAAAAAAGGATGACATAATTTCTAGGTGCCTTGGCTATGCTGGCATAACCCTGTAGTGTAAACACAGTTTACAGAGATGAAAGGGGTTTTTCCATTGTGTTAGGAAAACCACTTCCCCAAGTGATGGCAGCCAGGTTGACAGAAACATTATTCCACTGACCTAGCTACATCTACACAGCTTAGGTCAGCATAGCTACCTCGTTCAGGGATGTGGATTTTTCACACCAGAGCAATGTAGCTATGTTGACCTAAGTGTTAAGTATAGACCACGCCTAATAGTCCATAACAGTCCAGTAATACCATCCTCTGCTGCAGCATTCCTGCTGTATTCTTTGATTAAGCCTCCACTCTCCACCCTCTCCCATCACCAAACTAATGGTGAAGGGCAACATCACCTATTACTGATGAGAATAGAAGGCTCAAGGGGGTAAGATACAGTAGAACCAACTTCCCTGAGGCAGTTTTCCTATAGGCTGCCGTGAAGTCAAGTTGTTCCTCTTGGGGCCAAATGCAGGTGGGGAGCTATTTTAATGATGCTGAATACTGTACTGAAGTGCTGAATCAATGCAATGTTTCATGCAGTCCCAGGAATGGGTTCCTCTCTCCATACCCTTATCTGCAGTCTGTGTTCCAAGAGACAGATGCCAGAATATGGTTACATATCTTCAATATTCGCTTATGTTGAATATGATGCTCTGGGAAATAGCCCAGACGTGGACACTCACTCGTTCAGACTAATACGGTACCTACTCGCACACACAGAGCCGCAGCTGCTTGCACACAGAGCACAGTTTGTAGTGAACATGTTTCTGTATTGTATGTAAATTAAGCGGCAATCACATACATTTGTTCATGAACATTGGCCTAAAGGTTACTGGTCAACCCATAGGCTCATACAAAGAAGAGAGTTATAGAAGCTGGGCTATGACGAGGTGCCCCCTCTTACTGAATAAGAGAGCGGAGAAGCCATGGGAACACGTGAGCCAGGCTAAAAGCATTCACCTGCCTGAAGACCAGGAGGTGCACTAGGCAGGAAGCCACCTTGACCAACTCCTAGAAGGGCATTCAAAGTGTGAATGCCTAAATGGGAGAGCTCAGTGTTGGGCAGGCAGACACATAGGAAATGTTGCTCCAAGAGGAGCTGCTCAGCTCCCCGCCCCCCAAGTGCCAGGGGCAAGGGTGGGGGGGGAAGGTCTTCTGAGCCTCTCCAAGCTGGAGCCTGGACTGTTTTGAGACTCTTCTGCCCTTTTGACTGTCTGTGACACTGTGTTCACATAATAGAAATCTGTGCATTGCCTGCTTTATTTTTCAAAACTTCCCCCAAGCTCATCATAAAAACCTTCCAAGTTAGTCTGTGAGGATCAAAAGGGCCAGTGCTTCAGAGCAGGTATCCATCCTCTTGTCTATTGCCATCATCCAAAACAGTCAAAAAAACAAACCTTGTGAAACTGACTCAGCAGAAACCGCAATACATCCCCCCAGTCTCTGAACTGATCCGCACTCAGTCGTCAGGGCTAGCACTGAGCGGCTAGGCCTTAAGAGACTATGGACCACATTCTCAAAAGGGGTCTGTTATCCCGCAGCTCACTTTTGAACCCGCATTATTCTGAGCTCAACAACAGAATTTAGCTGGGATTTGTGAGCACAATCTGCTGGATACTTAAATTCTGTCATCTACCCTGCAATCAACTGCACTCCCAGTTCTGCACAAAGCAGAGGCTGTTTTGGTTTAATTTGTATTAATCTATATTCAAAATACAAAACAGTTTGATATGAAGGAAAAGGAAGAATTGGTCTGGAGAAACATCTGTTTTGAGAACAAAATTATTAATCATCACAGTTTGGAGTTCAATTTTTTTTTTTTGCCAAATGAGTTCTGATGCTTAAATGTAAATTGTCTGTTGAGCAAAAGCTGACTCCCCAGTGCAGAGACACAGGGAGAAAATTTATAGTGCAGACCCAATTCATTTCAAATTGCATGCCTCATTTGTGTGGGTTTCCGCATAGTTAAAGCGGCAAACGTTCTGAAACCATTTTTTAGAGTTCACATTCTTTCCAATATATATTAATGTAACTAGAGAACTTTTCATGTAATGAAAGAAGTCTAGGTTAAGCACCAGGGGGTGGAAAATCCATAAAGGGGCTGAGCAGACCCAGGGAGGTACAGCTAAAAACTAGAAATTCTACATATTTAGCAAAATCTTTAAGGATTTATAATTTCAGAGAATTTTTATTTGCGCTCTATTCCTACACTTCACTGAAAGAACCAGCTTATCACCAATAAAGATTTTCATTAAAAACACTCAGAAAACACCTGTGGTATTTTGGGTTTTTTTTGCCTTCCATAAAAATACACAATTCCTTCTGCTTAAATAAACTACATTGTGTTGTAAGGGCTGGGATATAAACATGTCTGTGGTTACAACCACACAGAAAAGTATTTTCTATGCCTTTAGGGCCTGATCCTGCCATCCATGAGAGTGGAGCATATTCAGCACATTGCAGGCTTGAACCCTGCTGGGGAAGTGGGCACACAGCCTCATTTGTAGCATGTGTATGCGCAAAAGGCCTGTGGTATTATTTACGTGAAACAGACGTTTATTTCAAACTGCTTCCTTCCCCCTTCCCTGCAATAGGCTCCAACAAGTCTTAGTCTCTCACACAGAAGACTGCAAAGTGCTGTTTTGTGTCTTCTGGGTTTTTCCAGGGTAATTACAAAAAGTTTAGAATCTATTCTGGGTGCTGTAGTTCATTAAATGAATTTCCATCTGTGTCTCCACCACCTAAGAAGTATTACTTTGTACAATACTTGGGTTTTTATTGTATATAAGTCAGATTGTTAATTTGCAGCATGCAGCACTGAAAGGATCATTTCAATGGGAACTGATTATGGGTAATGAAACTGGCGCATTTCTGATGCACTTTTAACACTTGATGGATACAATATGGGCTGCATTGTGTGAGCACCAGCTTGTCAAAGCATTTCAACGCCATGGCCATTCAACATGCTGTGCATTACACACACACACACACACAAAGCAAGGAGGAGCTGTATATGGTCCCATTAGTGCCTAGCTTTTGTTTTTAAGAAATAAGGAGCCCACGATGCAATAAGATGCTCGGGCCACTGGAGGAATACTAAAGCCGAACTGAGGTGACGGATAACCACAGAAACCATTTACTGCAAGTTGCACTCCGACACCATGAGCTTGACTCACGTTATACCAGCAGACACTACACGGAGAGCACAGATGATGAGCAGAGCAGAAATCTGGTTTTCTGGTGGCCAGGAGATGTATAATTTCACTCACTCTCTTCCATGATTTCATCCAGGTGTAAGTTGGATGCATTGTGGGACTGGGCTGGTCTTAGCTGGGGAGACTGACGGAGAGGAGCCTGCATGGCAGCCAAGTGATGTGAGTGGACATGCAGTATCCACTGCTCCCACGGAACCTGGGTAGTTCTAGAAGGGATTAGGGGAGCTTGGTGGGGAGGGAGGTTTCACTGCACTGTGTAGTAATTGGCTGAAATCCCGACTCTTGCCCTCCAGGGACTGATAAAAGACACAGACAATTCATCTTTTCATTCAGTCCAGGCACTGGGTCTGCACGGAGATGCAACATCACCTCCCACAGAGGAGACAGCAGGCCCAGAGCACGTACTTGGAACAGGACATCTGAGCCCTGCATTTCGCAACACATATCCCCGGAGCCTCCACCTTGCCCTTGAATCTCGGCAGTGACCGCGCCTTGACCACATACCTCCTGGGGGACTCTGCTCTGACTCTAAGCATGTCTAGGAATCATTTATCAATTTCAGGAAACTCCAGGTGAGTGATTTCAAAATCACTCTTCTCCCCATTGCTCCTGCCCATGAGTGCGTACAAATGAGCAAGTCCAAAAGTGATATCCCAGCAGACAGAACCTGTCACGGTTGTTTATGCTTCATGTATCCACCAGGCTCTGGCTCAAATGCTGCCCACCCCTGCACGCTTACCATAAAACCTCAAAGATCCCCTTAGTAGCGTCATTAAGACCTAAGTGACTAGTGCCTTCTGCAAGTGTCATTCTTTGAATGGATCTGTCCTTCAGATAATACATAAAAAGAAAAGGAGAGACCTGATAATATCAGTATCAGAGAACGTCTGATAATAGGTTAATAGGTAATAGGTCTGGTAATAGGTTACCTTGCATAATGACTTAGCCACTGCCAGTCTGAATAGAGACTGGGAATGGCTAAGTCATTATGCAAGGTAACCTATTTCCCCTTGTTTTTTCCTCCCCCCCTCCCCCCAGACATTCTTGTTAAACCCTGGATTTGTGCTGGAAATGGCCCACCTTGATTATCATACACATTGTAAGGAGAACGATCACTTTAGATAAGCTATTACCAGCAGGGGAGGGGGGAGAGAAAACCTTCTGTAGTGGTAAACACCCATTTTTTCATGCTTTGTGTATATAAAAAGATCTTCTATACTTTCCACAGTATGCATCCGATGAAGTGAGCTGTAGCTCACGAAAGCTTATGCTCAAATAAATTGGTTAGTCTCTAAGGTGCCACAAGTACTCCTTTTCTTTTTGCGAATACAGACTAACACGGCTGTTACTCTGAAACCTGAGATAATACATAGAACTTCTCATCCTCAGCCTTACCGCCTGCCCTGGGTAACCCCAGCCCCTGTGCAAACACAAAGGCACACAGACTGTCCTTGGACGGCGATCCACACAATTTGCTGCAGAGTTGCATTTCATGGGAGTGGGGTACACTCCTAGATAGAGCACTGTATGCTGGGACCTACAGTCACCAGGGGCTGCACTTCTCTATGAAAGAGTAGGAGGGCACCGAGGCACACCTGATATGCTATCTATGCTACCCCTTTCCCAGTGACTGCAAACACACTTTTTTTTTTCTGTAATGTAATGAAACAACCCTCCCACCCCACCAGGTACCACAACAAGGGTCTGCTTCAGAGCCCTTAAACCTGGGGACCCATTTCTGAGCTACATTCTACTGGGCTGTCAGGTCTCTCACACCCCAAAGGGAAAACCACGTGGCTCCATAACCTCTCTCCACAGAACAAGAGTGTCACATGAGCTCTCACTAGCTCCGTTCCTGAGCCCTCAGTCCCTTTTGTATATTTTATCATATTCCACAGGAATTCCATTCCCAAAGGCCAAAACTTCCTAACTTGGGAGCCTAAGGGTCTGACACCTCAACCCACAGGCATCTAAATGAGGGACAGAGCTGATGATCACCCACAGTCCCCACTACAGTCGCGAGTACCTCTGAAAATCAGCCACTGTTTAAGTGCCTCAGGATGGTTTTAGATGCCAAACTTTAGGCTCTTAAAGCTACAGCAAAGTCCCCGTCTCTAATAGCAAACTTGAACTTCTCTGCACAGCTTGCTCTGTTTGCAAGAGTTTCTTTAAACAACCGTTATATCAGCTTGGACGAAATATGTCTTTGGAAACAACCACCTCATGCAAATCAATGTCGAAATCCAAATCTGCCACACAAGGCACCAGAGAGAAAATTTCCACTTTGGCTACCAGCAATTCATGGTTTTTAACACTGCCGCCACAAGTAACTCTTCACTAACAAGCCTTTGGCTCTTTGAGCTGCTAACATAGGCTGGCAAATATCAACAGCGTAAATGCAAGAGAGCCTTCTGCCAAGATAAGCTAACCACCGCCATGCACAAAGTACATTTCCTACTTTGCTCTTAATGTCTTTAGAAGGGATTACTTTCTTTCCTGATTCCCTGCTCTGAATGAAAAAACATTTGGTGCAGAAAGAGTTAATCCACTAGCAGTCAGAGGTTAGGGGAAGATTAACTTCACCACATACACAGAGGTATAGAGAGCATTCAGAGCATTATAAATCCACGGGTACAGAAGGCCCTTTTCCTCATTTGTTCGTCAGCCATGTGTGAAAATGTTAATGAAGGGAGCTATAATCTATGAGAATTTCACTATTAAAATTTAGTTCACGTCTGAAGGCTTCTGCTTACGCGCAGCCCATTGTACATCAATCCTTCCACTGTGCTGCTAATAATAGACGTAATTGCCTTACTCTGTCTAGCCACCTTCACCCTGGCAATTCTGAGATTTGCTGGAACTGTTATTGTAGAAATTATTTTCATTCTATTAACCTGGAGTTTTATCATATGTATTCTTAAAAGAAAATAAAGGCAGAGAGATTGTACGTGTGCATCTACTCCCCGATGGAAGTATCGCTTAAACCTAATGTAATGACAACACTGAAGTAAGGCGATATGGCACCTTCTTTTATTGATTATCTAACCTGGGTTCACATTAGAAGCTGCATAAAGCAGTTCCCTTCCCCTCCACAATGGCATGTTTTGTTCACCAGCTGGCTTAATGTGCATCCTATTTTGAAACACTCTAAATTGTTTCTGGGGGTAAGGAGCTGTACAAATAACACAAAGGAGGTATTAGTAACTAAGTTTCAGATGCTGCTGTATCACTTAACTTTGGGATGCTGCTTGAAACAATCATCTTTTCTCTCATCCATTAATCAACATTTACTTTTCTCTGAAAGTAACAGCAGAATTTCTACCAAACAGTTATGGCTAATTTAAATCTTTTAGGGTTCATATTAATGAACTGAAAATGTTCCTGCACACTTTCTATTTACAGACAGTACACCTGGGCTGGTATCGAGCAACTGGCTCTGGTTTAAAGTAGGAAAATCCTTAGTCTTGGCAGATGTTTCTGGGAATCAGGATCAGGGAAACCTAATTCTTCATATCATTCAGCAATGTGAAGCTTTGCTGTATGTTAGGGTGCTGGACATTCAGATGATTGATGCAAACTAATGTGCCATGGAAATTAAACCCTATGAATCTCTCAAATTGGAAACAGTGATTTTCTTAAGACTTCAGCTTTTCATTAAGATTATTTTAAAGCCCTTTTATCCACTAAACATTCAGGACCAATCATTTACTACCTGAATGTTGGTTTTCATAATTATTAGGCATAATAATAAAGTTCTAGCTCTATTTAAATTTATCAGGACACATTCCCTCCCCCCCCCCCCCGCACATACACCCCCCCCCAACAGATAAATAATAATTATAAAAATAGAAGGAAAAATCCTCTCTAATGAGATCAGTTCCATCTCCACTGAGTCACTTGATGCACCCCATGTATTTATAGGAGAATATTGATGGAAACAGACAGAGGATGTACAGTAAGAGATGAGAAGTGCCCCCAACAAATATTGACTCGTCTCATATAACGAGGTTATTAGCTTCAGACTCCTGAGCAAATGCATGTGACTGAGGCCAAGAAATAAACTCATATTGGGTATGTCTACACGGCAATTAAACACCCACAGCTGACCCATGTCAGCGGACTCAGGCTCGCAGGGCTCCAGCTGTGGGGCTATAAAACGACAATGTAGATGTCTGGGCTCAGGCTGGAGCCCGGGCTCTGGGCCCCCTTGAGGAGGGAGGATCTCAGATCTGGGTCTCCAGCCCAAGCCCACATTGCCACAAGGCAGTTTTATAGCCCCATAGTCTGAGCCCCGCAAGCCTGAGGGCTTGTCTATACCAGCACTTTTGTCGGTATAACTTATGTTGCTGGGGTGTGAAAAAACCAGCCCCTGAGCAAAGTACGGTACAGAATTGCCCAAGTGGACGGCGCTAGGTCAGTGGGAGAGCTGCTCCCGCCACTCGTGGAGGTGGTTGTGTTACGTCAATGGCAGAGCCCTCCCCCTGTGGCAGAAAGCAGCTACCCAAGCGATCTTACAGCCACGCACTTAATTGGTACAGCTGTGCCACTGTGAACTCTCTCGGGTAAACATGGCCTGAGTCAGCTGAGTCATATCCTGTGTATTTTGGCAGGAGACCACTGCGTCCAACTTTTATTGCACTCACCCAAGAGCTAAGCCTGCCCGCCCAGACGAAGCCTACCCATGCAGCCATGCTTATTTAAATGTGTACTTTCCCACCACGATTCATAAATTCTAAGACCAGAGACCACTGTGATCATCTAGTTCTAGTCTGACCTCCTGCATAACACAGGCCAGAGAACGTCCCAAAATAATCCCTAGAACAGATCTTTCAGAAAAACACCCAAACTTGATTTTAAAATGGTCAGTGAAGCACCACGACCTTTGGTAAGCTGTTCCCAGGGCCGCTGACAGCAATTCCGGGCCCCAGGCAGAACAGTCAAGGGGCCCCCACCCACGCACAAGCCGTGGACATTTGGGCAGTGCTGCTCCTGCACTGGCTGGTGCCAAGCGAGCTGCCGGCTGCGCTGCTGGGCATCTGGCACAGCCAGGGCTTCCCCAGGCCCGCCTGGTAGGGTTGCCAACTGTAAGATTGCACAAACCCAAAGACCCTTCCCCAAGGCCCCGCCCCTGCTCACTTCATCCCCCCTCCCTCTGTCGCTTGCTATTCCCCAACCTCACTCACTTTCACCAGGCTGGGGCAGGGGGTTGGGTCTGGGATGCAGGCTCTGGGAGGGAATTGGGGTGCGGGAGAGGGGGAGGGGTGCAGGCTCTGGCAGAGAGTTTGGATGTGGGAGGGACTGAAGGGTGTGGGCTTTGGGAGGGAGTTTGGGTGTGGGCTTTGGGCTGGGGCAGGGGGTTGGTGCTCATGTCGGGCGGCTCCCGAAAGCAACCAGCACATCCCTCTAGCAGTGACTCCTAGGTGGGGGGCTCAGGGGGTCTCTGTGTGCCGCTGCCTGCAGGCACTGCCCCTGCAGCTCCCATTGGCCAGTTTCCAGCCAATGGGAGCTGCAGAGTCAGCGCTCAGGGTGGGATCAGCGCGTGTCGCCCGGGCCCCTGGGCAATTGCCCCCTTTACCGCCTCCCCCGCCCCCCTCCGCAGGCCTGGCTGTTCCAATTCTTAATTACTCTTACTGTCTAAAATGTGTGGCTTATTTCCAGTCTGAATTTGTCTAACTTCAACTTTCAGCCATTTGATCCTGTTGTACCTTTCCCTGCTAGATTGAAGAGCTCATTATCAATTATTTGTTCCCCATTAAGTAATTATAGACTGCAATCAAGTCACCTCTTACCCTTCTCTTTGTTAAGCCAAATAGACTGAGCTCCTTGAGTCCACCATCATAATGCATGTTTTTCAATTCTTTAATCATTCTCACGGCTCTTCTCCGAACCCTCTCCAATTTATCAGCATCATTCTTAAATTGTGACCACCAGAATGGGACATGGTATTCCGGCAGTTCTTGCACCAGTGCCAAAAAAAGAAGTAAAATAACCTCTCTACACCTACTCCAGATTGCCCCATTTATGCATCTCAGGATCACATTAGCTCTTTTGGCCACAGCGTCAGACTGGGAGCTCACATTCAGCTCATTCTCCACCACAACCCCCAAATGTTTTTCAGTCACTGCTTCCCAGGATAGAGTTCCCCTGTGGCTTCTATTCTTTGTTCCCACATGTATAGATTTACGTTTAGCCTATTAAAACACATATTGTTTATTTGTGCCCAGTTTACTAAGAGATCTAGATTGCTCAGAATCAGGTGACCTGTCCTCTTCATTATTTATCACGTCCCCAATTTTGGGTCATCTGAAACCTTTATCGGAGGTCACTGATAAAGATTGTTAAAGAGATTTGCCAAGAACAAATCCCTGAGTGAACCCACTGGAAACAGACCCGCTCAGTGATGATTCCTCATTTACAGTTACATTTTGAGCCAGTATTTAATCCATTTAATGTGTGCCATGTTAATTTTATATTGTTCATTTCCCCACCAACATACGAACTCTGCCCCCCATGCATACCATCAGTTCTGACAGACCCCACCAAACACACACATCCCACTGAATAAGGCTTGGGCTCTTTCTCCATACAGCCCCCCATTTAATTAATTTGAAGCTTCACTCCTCACTCCAAATAACTGCTGACGGCTCCAGGACAGACAAGAGACTCTAGGCCTCCCAGCTTCTCTTCTGCACCAGTGTTCCAATTATAAACCCAAATGCTCGACATTATAGATGGATGTGTAACCTCGCAGAGCCTGCACGCTCTCTTGGCTCCTCCATGGCTCTTCTGGAAAGGGCCATAGGATTGTTTGTGCTCAAGGCCTTGGGTTTCCTTACAACAGAAGGGATACCTCCTGTAGCAGAGCACCATTTTGCAGCCACTGCTCAGTACTAGAGCTAGCCAAAAATGTTGTGACCGGGCGTTTTCCACTAGAAAATGCAATTTCATCAAAAAAACCTTCTGTGGGAATGTGTCAATTCTGATGACATTTGATTGACAAAAATGGCAGAAGAAAGCATTCTAATAGCGCTGCATAGGTCCGTTTTCACACTGGGGGAACAGACTGTTTTGATTTTTCATTTAGAAAAATATTTTATATTGTAACAAATTTTAAAAGTCCAAATCAAAGTGAACTGACCCGAGATAATTTTTAATTGTTTTTGGGAAATTTTCAAAATCTGCTTTCATGCCAATTCAGAACAAAAATCAAATTTGGCAGGGAAATGTAGTCCCGGCCCTGCCCAGCTCCATTCAGTCCAGATTTAGAAGCAAGAGCGTCACTTGCTGAATCGCCAACACCACTTTCTACAACATCTGAATTTTCATTGGCGGTTTCCCATCCATACGTTAACTAGGGTGAACTCTGCTTAGATGTGACAAACTCACAGCCCCTCCATCCCAGCAGATATTATATGAGAGAAAAACCCAGTCCTCAAAGATAGCAAAGCTCGGGCACCTTCAGAAAGACAGGCACGTAAAAGAGAATGCTGTTATGAGGTAGTGATCTGAACTGTAATACAGAGCATACTCCAAATCAGTAGCAGTCAATCCAAATCCAGACCACCAGATGCTTTGGAACAAACACCGAAATCTTTTTATTTACTTCTTATCATCATCATTATTGTTACTTTTAAAAATATTTTCTCTGGAGTCTGGACCTTGAATATACTTTGACAAAAAAATAATGGACTCCCCCTTCTCCAAATCCTCCATAACTAACCACATGGCCTTGAACTCAGCTTCCCAGCTGAGCCTGAGCTTGCAGATTGACAGAACCTCTCCAGCTCGGACCTGCCCTGCGTCACTCCAGCATGCTCCTCTCTTTTTATACTAGGAAAAGCATCATGTAAAGTAGAGCAGACCAATAACTTCTGAGGTGCTGATGAGAATCCATGTGTTGCACTCAGACAAAAAGTACCACAGCACAACGCACATGCTGCTAGGAGTAGCTCAGCAATACACACCATACAGTGCCGACTGCAGGGATGACAACATCGCCCTAATACAATTTGCACTCAAACCAGAAACAGATCATGGTAGAAAATGCGTGAGGAACGGGAGCAGCAGTAATATGTCAACAGCAACCTCAGACAAAGAACACACATTTCTGTTTTGGCACAGAAGTGAAGGAGAAAGGAAAAATACAATAAAAACCAAGACATGCTCTCAAAAAATTACACCACTATCACAGCCTCGTGATTTTTAATTTTCCTCTAATTTCAGGACTGCAGCACTGATATAAAAATCCCTATAAGTGTTTTAGGGAGATGGTAATGGTCCTATACTAAAATAATTCAACCAACACTATAATTTTAGTACCACTATCAAAATGAAATAATGGCTGTTTACTATGTTACACCTTTCAAATGACCTTCATTTGAATACAAATTATGGCTTGAAATTCTAAAGGCTGCCCTATTTCAGCAAGCACCACAATGAGGATGTTTACCCAGGGTTTGCTCTTCCATTAGATTTCCCAGCATAACCACACATCAAAAGGATTTCTTTCTTGGGAGCTGCTGGAGACTCACTTGAAGCCCCGGTATATATTTGAATGGTTCTGTCCAGTCAAACAAAGAAACAGAAGGTGATGGAGCTCTCGGATGGGGGCCAGGCAGATCAAAGTTAATGTACCTTGCCCGAGTGAAAGTCCTTCACTACTCCAGGCAATCAGAGGGATCAGCAAATTGAGGAAGCTTTCCAGTAGAAAGGAATAAAGTTCTAAGCGATAGCTACGAGCAGGGCAGAGTGATGGGCAGCACAGCATCTATCTTCCATGCTAAAAACCTCTGCTGGGCTCTTCAATTAGGACAGCATGAGCTCTGGCTTTCCTTCTCCATTTAGAGAGGACATTTTATCTGGCAATATTTTAGCCCTAAATATTGGGGCTGTTTCTGTTCGTCTCTCTCTCTTGGACAGGGTGAACGATGAACATTATTTTGCTTCTGGGTTAGCTCAGAGAAGGAATGTGATGTATGTAACATGAACACAGCTACTGATGTAAGCAGTGTCAGGATGAGCTCCACCCTGACATCTGGTGGTGAGGTGTGGCAAGTTGTGGAAAAGAACTTCAGGGGCCAATCTCATTTGCATAGGCACACCCACCCCGCCTAGAATGAGGCCATAGCTGCCCAAATGGTCATTTTGGCTGCTGTGGGATCCCCAGTGTCTCTGTTATTGGGGCAGGAAGAATAAATTGTTATTACCCTGACTATGGGAACTGTGCTTGGAACTGTACTTGGCCTTTTGTTATGATGGAGGGACTCACCATCAACTAAGTAGCACTCGCTAGGCAAGGGTCATGGGTTTTAAAACTCTGTGAATTGAGAGAGGTTGGGGACAAGTATTAATACTTGGTGGCATGGGCCCCTTGGTGAGGGCCTTACATGCTAATTGTACTTCCCTCTCTCCACTGTGGAATATCAGAGCTAATTTTGATTCTATTAGGAGTCTAGTTACAGGCTGCTGAGCTCACTTTGGGCTAATGGTGCACCAGCACTGAGGCTCCCCTACTACAAGCTGAATTCACCAAAGAGCTGAACTGACTAAGAGCTGAAATCACTGAGCGTTGTGTTAAGTAGCAGGGGAGCCTGAAGATATATTGTGGAGCAGTTTGTGGGACAGCTGGAATGCCTTGTGGACAGGCTGGTGGAGCAGTTCGTAGGACAGCGGGAGCTGCTGGTGGGATGCAGAGCAGTCTGTGGACCGGCTGGTGGAGCAGTTTGTGGGACGGCGGGAGCTGCTTGTGGGCCGCGGAGTGGAGCTGAGTGAAGGAGTTTGTGGGGCAGCTGGCGGAGCGAAACGAAACGAAGCGAAGGCCTATGGAGCTGTGGGGCGGTCAGCTTCAGATCATGTAAGGTGCCTCTTACCCCCGTCCCATCTCCACCCAGGTTGGGAGGTAAAGCTCCGCAGATAAACTTTCGAACTCTGGGGCTGCCCTGACCAGGGACAGAGACTTTTGGGACTTTGGCCTTTTGGGACTTTGGGGTTGCTGAACTCAAGAACCAAAGGGAAAGGGGCATGCCCCAATTTGCTTGGGGTGGGTTTTTTTGCTCATGGGTTGTGTTATGAATCCTGTTAATGGTGTTTCCCCAACATAATGCCACACTGTTTCTCTCTGTTATTAAAAGGCTTTTTGCTACACCCAGACTATGTGCTTGCGAGAGGGAAAGTATTGCCTCTTGGAGGCGCCCAGCGGGGGTGGTATATATTTGTCCCAGGTCACTGGGTGGGGGCTCGAGCCGGTTTGCATTGTGTTATTGGAACGGATCCCCTAGATATTGAACCTGGCCCTTGTTGCTGCCAACTCTGACGGGCAGAAGGGTTACACTTAGAACATGAGGTTGAAGAACCAAGAGAGAAAACACTGAACAGGATCAGCAAGACAGAACCCACACATGTGGCTTATTTTAATTTCGGTAAAGACCCTTTTCCCTGTCACAGAGCACCCTGCAGTACAATGCATGGTGGGGGCTGTGTGATCGGAAATAGCCCCAGAGAACCTGGGATTTTCTCTTTCCTATGTCAGACTCTATGCTGGAGAAAGCTCCATGTCCAGGGGACGGGAAGGCTGGGAGGGCAGCTTGGGTTGGTTCTACAAAGCGCCTGTCTCAAGCCTCACCTACATCTGCCATTCACTTTTCCTGACCCATCTCAGCCCTGAGCTGCCCTGTTACTAGTGCGGAGACTGTTTGAGGTGGATGCTGGACAGGACAGTTAAAAGACCAAAGGAATATTCCGAGACTCAGGAATACTCAACTGGACATATTCACTTACTAGCGGGATAACAAATAGTCTCTCTTGCTCCTACAATTATTTTCTAGATTCAATCCCTTCCCATCCCACCACCAGCCCCCTCACCTACACCGTGAGTGAGCTTCTGGGCCACTCTATGTACAGAATGAAGGTTTCCTCTCTAAATATCTGCAAATGAAACCTCTGATGCAGGAGTCCCACAGGCTGGCATTGCACCATACCAGCCGCCCTCCTCCCCCAACCCCACCCCTTTGCTCCCCCACTTTAATTCTCCACCCCCACCTCCAGTTACCAAGAGCTGCTCTGCTCCTGCTGAGCTCAGAAGCAGAGTGGCAGCCCTGAGAAGCTCAGGGGATCTGAGCCTCAGTGTGCACAGGTGGGAGGGCTGAAACGGAGGCTAATGTGGAGCCCTGGCTAAGGCCTTGTTAACTCAGGCTCTTACCTGAGTGTTGCCCCAACTCAGCTCTTGTCCACCCACAAAGCCCTCTGGCTGAGTGTGATTGTGCTTTCAACTTCAGCTACCTGGCTCATGCTGGGGCATAGTCTGAAGCCTGAGCGGTGTTTACACTCAGGCTGGTGACCCATCCACTTTGCAGTGAGAACCCAGGCTTCACCACTTTCGTGCCGTTAGTCCTCCAGTGCCACCAGACATCTTCGAGACACACAAGTGGGAATGCAGCCACAGCATGGAGCTAATCACTTGGATCTGGCCTTGCCGTGTGGCTGCTCACACCTGGGCTAGGCTAACCTGGGTGCCAATAACCCAAGTTGACTCAGCAGTGAAGACGCATCCTAACCCAAGTTCCACCATTCAACTTGCACTGAGCCTTTCATGTTTGAGGGTCCCGGGCCAGGCACAGAAAGCGTGGTGGGGCACAGTTCAGCAACAAAAGGCTGCTATGCCAAAGAAGCGTACAGGAGAGAGTCAGCACAGGCACCAGGAGGCCCTCCAATACAGGGCGCAGCACACAGGACTGTGCTGCATTGCTAGGAGAGACCAGGGAACCGCGAGGCAGGCAGAGTTGGTGGCCGACGGGGCATAAGCAGCAGAGTAGGGGCAATGTCCAGGCAGGAGCAGAGTTAAGAGAGGATGGGGAGCTGGGGTCAGGTGTGGAAGCTGGTGCTGAGTGTCAAGGAGGAGCGGCCCAGGTGAAGCAGTGGGTAGTGAAGGCTATTTTGGCTGCAGCACACTGGAGGGGTATTATCCTGGCCGTTCCCAATCGTGATCATAAGTGGGACCCGCACTGCACCGAGGTGCTGGGGCACTTGTAAGCAAAGAAGTGGCCAAGGCCCAAAATCCTGCCCCTCCTCTGCAGCCTTGGCCCAGGGCAGCTAGTGACAGCTCCAGCTACGCAGAAGAGAAGCAGGCGTTTGTGGCCTATGCAGGGGTAGCTTTGCTCTGGGGAAAGCCATGATGCAGGCCTTTGGCAATTCTCCTGCAGCTAGGGAACGTTCCTGCTGCAGGGGCTCCTACAGCAACAAGGCTACAGTGGCAGCATCAGAGAGAAATCCCCAGCATGCAGCCCAGCCAGAACTCCACAAACGCGTGAGGACTGGATAGTGCAGCCCCTGGAATACGCTTTTGCAGCCTTTCCTTAACCATGCACTCTCTCCTTGTGCTAGCTGGCCCACACAGCCAGCTCCTGCCCACTTCCATCTGACTTACTCTTCAGCAGGCCCAGAGCCTAGTCTATTAGGTATTTACAGTCAGGACACTTGGTTGGGAAAGCCAACGGCTCCTCCAAGGCTCTCAGCAATGTCACTCAGCTGATCAACTGTCAGAATATTTCCGTAGGGTCTCCTTGGAGAATCAGTGCCTCATCTTCATCCTCACAATACACTTTATCTTGAAGGGGGCCCTAAATTCATGCACAGAGAATCATCCTTCCCCATGTCACACACCTACACATCCTGGGTCAGGCTGCAAGCTCGCATCTGTTGACAGCTATCACTGTCAGTGTCTCTGTCTAAAGGTTAGAGCTTGTTTGAATGAATCAGCAAGAGCAGATGTCACAGTATAAGATAATGTATTCAGCTGCAAAGAAACCTGAAAATAGAGAAATTAAGGCAATCTTAATTAATTTAAATTCCTCATTTATCTGCCTTTAATATTTTGTCTGATCACTGCTTAGGAATATTATGTTGAAGGCAAAAGAATGTCAGTATCATTTAATGGCCATTCCTTTTCCGAATTCTAACCACTGCTCTGCGCCAAACAAAGACAGGAACAAGGATTATGGGATCATTTAAAATTGTACTAAACAAAACTCCAGAAGATCTATTGCAGGGCTTGCCACAGTCCAGGCCTGTTCAGCAGGGAATGGACTGCATGCCTTATTCCAGCTCATAATTCCAGGATTCTAGACAAGACAAAGAATTAAGAGGAATTAAAAAGAATGAAATGAGGAAACTATATCAGTTTAATACACCATGGGCTACTGACTCAGTTTTGCAATGGGGAGATATTATGCGTTAGTAAGACTAATGCATTCTTCCTTCCATATCTGAATGCCGCACTGGCCTTCTCTAACCTGCACAGGAAACCTTGCATTCTGCGACTGTTTTATGTAAGGGGCAGTGACAGCCCAGCCCAGTGCAGGTTACAGAACTGCAGGTGAGGGGATGAACATGGCATGGGACAAAGAGCCTACTCCCCAGCAGGAAGCTATTGGAAAGAGCTTTACAGGCTGATAAAGAGAATAAAAGTTTAACTTTTAACAGATACACACACACACTTTTTTAACAGCAATGATTTCTACTTCTTAGAGCCTGTGAAAAACTGAATTACCTTGAGCAACATTCATGTAATCCAAAACAAACACTCCAATCAACTTGTAGCTTTAGACAGCATTTAGCAGCCTTCATATGCATTTACTAAATATATAAAATGGGAGCTGGAGCAGAATGCTTTGAAGACTTTGGGAAACAACCACCAGGGTGTTATTTTTCATGTTCCATGTTTTTATTTGGATTAGAACAACTGCCTCTTTTCAGGCTTTTGCTTCAAGCTGGAGGAAGAAACACGAAGCTCTCTGAAGCTTGAAGGGTTTTTTCCCCTGAAACTAAAAACTTTTAGTAGCAAAGAGACCAAAAATTATTTTACATGGGACATAATTAATCAATGAAACTCACTATCACAAGATATCATTAAGGCCAACAGCTCTGTAGTTGGAGACTTAGTAACTCAGCTAGAGGTTATGGGCATACTACAGGATGGGTGAGTGAGGTTCTATGGCCTGTGATGTGCGGGAGGTCACCATGATGGTCCCTTCTTGCCTTAACATATATGAGTTTATGATCTTAGCGGGATTCTCAAAAGGATCCAAACTTATGTGGATAATGAGAACATCCACAGTTATAGCAGATAGGATAAAAACATTTAAACTGCTTAAACCTTCTGTTTCAGTGCTTAAACCAACGGACAAAACAGGAGTTAAGAAGAAAACCTGCAATTGGCAGATTTCAAAATTATCCATCACAGGATTTCCTGCACTTCCCTGTGAAACATCTGGTGTTGGCCACTGTCAGAGGTGTGATATTGGACTAGATGGATCACTGGTCTGATATCACATGGCAGTTCTTATATTCCCTAACACAGGGGTTCTCTGCAATGCCTGTAGCCCTTACCAACTGACGGAATAGAAGTATGAGCTCAGATTTTTTTTAACACAAATTTGTGTCCATTTGTTAGTATCAGTCATAGCAGCCTTTAAAGTTGTTTCATTATTGTGCTGGGAATCTTAAAAGAAAAGGTGTCAAGTAATTGTTAATGAAACAACAAATAAGCTTGTGTATCCCAACCTAAAACTGTGTTTCAGACAGAGGCAGACAGTAATGTTTGATCTTTGCACTTTTAAAGATGGTTTGTAAGTGAAAAGGCTTTCTGTAAAATGAAGCTTCCTTCTAGGCATCACAAGCTGTATTACAAACTGCTTCTCTTCTTGGGACAGGCCTCAGGACAATATGATTGCAAGGACATCCTTTCCTAGAAGCTAAAAGAAATTCACATTTATTTGCTGTCCTACAATTCCCAGAAAACAAAAGCACATCAGGAGAGGGGAACACACAGGATACAGCAATCAACACTTTGTGCTCTGAAAGTGTCATTTGCTAACGTTTTTCAAAGATTCTAGACTGCAAAGCCCAGCTCAGGGCCACTGTAATACAATATGCAACAACTGCCAGTAATTAAGGGCATCTGACTAACCAGGGTTGTGTTGCACTCTGAGAATACCCGACACTGCCACACTGACCTGAGACTTCCAAACAAGCTGATTTCGGGGGGAAGACTGGGACAAAAGAAAGATGACGTCCATAAAAAAGTGACTGTTATTGCCATTAGGAGGTCAGATACCATAGTGACAAGTGGCTTAAAACTATTTACTGTAGATACTGTCAGTATTCGCCAGCAGTTACGAGGGGGGTCTGGGAGATGATCGCAGGTGCAGCTCTATTCAGAATAGGAGAGACCAGTGGTAACTATGATCGGTTAGTGTTGATTTTAGTGGCACCTACGATAACTTCACCTCCCCCTCCCTCAAGCAGCTCCCTCACCAAAAAATAGAATCTACAAAAATTGCATGTAGAACGTATCCAGCTCATCAAAGCTATCTTTCAGAGAGGACGGACCTACCTTCTCCAGCTCCATGTGTGCACAGCGACTTGGGGGAAATAGGAAACGCAGAAGGCATGGTGCCTTTGAAAGCTGCGACCTTGGTTTCCTTTCTACTTTCCAGTGAAAAGATTCATTTTTAAAACTTCCCTCTTGTGCTAACCTGTTGATTCTGAGAGGGACTGAGGGATGAGTGCAAACAGCAATTGCTGTCTGCTAAGTTCCATGTCAGAACGCAGCTTATATCACCAACATAAATGCAGTAAACGCTACACTTGTCCCCCCAGCATAGACAAGGCCTTGTTAGAACACTCCTCCAACTCCACTGGCTAACAAACACGCAGGAAAAATGCTGTCTGAAAATATCAACAGTCCTGGCTCTTCAAACACAGAAGGGGCCACTCCATATGCTTTTGCTGGAGAATTAATGAAAACAATGTAGAAAAGCATTTATTAAAAATTTTCAGATCTTCTTACGTCAAACCAGCAAAAAAATGGCCACAAGCCCAACTATGGTTTCTTTATAGTTTGCTTTTGAATACCTTACAACAGTGAGGGCCAGCCTCATGCCTACCATATAGCTAGAAAGGTAGTATCTTAAGGATCAATTGGCTTTTGAGACACCCCTAAAGTAATAGTAAAATTACTGTAATTGTTCTATTTACAAATTTGAGCGATATTAAAATTCCTTTAAAATTCCATTTTCATTTCTAATTAAAGTTGCTACAAAGTAAAAGCAATCTGGCTGCATGGCACACACTGTACTTTCACTGCCTTTTATAACGAGAGTGCTACAAAGGGAAAATTTCAATGCTCCAAAAATGTGGAGTGTCTATAAATACTCCCACCCCAAGACACCTTCATGTAATTACTCACAAAGAGTGAGGAGGAGGCAAGCAGAAAAAACCCACATTGTGTGCTTTTCTTCTCCAGGAGACACTCTCACTAGTTCTATTAATTACTTTCAAGGTCTTCTCTCCCTCTCTTTTTTAACCCTTCGACACTCCCTAGAATAGTAAGTGTTACAGGAGCGTGGTGACTAAATAACCAGCTGACCTAAAAGAAATGTGAAAAGCTAGTGGAAATATTCAGAGTCGACTTAAAAACAGAACAGAAATCACAGGGCACTTTATCAAAAACCAGTCTCCTCTGCATGTAAAAAGCTGTTCAAGAACAATCTCCAGCATTGCAAGGGAAGAAGAAAATATAAATCAAGGTTCACAACAAAGAAGAGAGCAACATCAAATGCAGGAAATCACTGAAAACATTAGGCACAGAAGCCTCGGCCTGATTCATCAGGGACACAAGCCCCACAGGCCATGTCTACATGGGGATAAAAGCCCTGCAGCTGGCCCGGGTCAACTGACTTGGGCTTCAGCTCTGGGACTGAAAATGTGCTGTGCAGATGTTTGGGCTCAGGCTGGAGCCCGAGCTCTGGGACCCTGTGAGGATGAAGAGTCCCAGAGCTCGGGGTCCAGCCTGAGCCTGAATGCTGTGGCCCGAGTCAGCTGATCTGGGCCAGCCACGGGGCTCTTATTCCTGCGCAGATGTACCCCTAGACAGCAACCAGCCTTCAGGAAGTTATATGAAGTTGCCATTCACCAAAAGGTGTCTCTCAGGGACACCCAGTCAAGGCGCTAGCAGAGGTGCTAAGAAAAAGGGGAGGCGTGAAACTGCTACACACAAGCAGAGTGCCTGGATGCTTGAATGAGGAAAAGAATTCTGTGTGAAATAAAGATAATTGTCTGAAAAGCATGTTGTGGAAATCAGGTGGATCCCAAGGAGGCCTAACCCAAGTGAGCTCACGTCAATCCATCTCCAAGAATATTATATTATTGAGGAATAGTGTACAATGGGGTGGGCTCTTTCCATTCAGTTTTATGGCTGATTCCAAGAAGATCACTCCCACCCTCCAAGTGTATCCAGGATTGAAAGAACCAACTTTCCCATATTACATTTGACAAACCATTAGAACACACGTAGTGTCAGGTCAGGGAAAATCTAACTACAAGCTCATTAACAGGTCAGTCTTTAAAACTTCTTATAGATTCCTTCCTGCATTTTAACCAGACCCAGCCATGTCCCCATTGTCAGACATGAAGGCTGAAGTCTTTGCAACTCGCATACCTCTGCTTCAGTCACCTTCCGTGTTAACTCACTCCATAATCACTCATCCTGTGAAGACCACCACAGAGAGAGGCGGTTTGTGCCCCTTGGCATACAGGCATTCTGCCCAGATTCCCCACTGACTCCAAGCTTTCCAATTTCCACACTGTCCCTTGTCTCCTTCCCCGCAGGGTGTCAAATTTCTCTCCATCCCATTTCTTAATTTTGAAATTCCTGTCACCTCCCCTCAGAGTCACTTCCTTCCCAACAGGAATAAGCCCATACCAGTGATGCCACAGACGATGCTTCACCTGGCGCTGCAAGCCTAGGGCACGCACAGCAGAATATCATACGTGTGTAGGAAAGTGTCCCACTGTCATAGACCAAGAATGATGAGAATTTGCTTTAATTTGTAACTTTAAAAAAAAAGAAAAAGAGCAATGATTGGCCGTTACAGCCAAACACTGAAGGCCAATGGCAAGGTCCCTGGGCTGCAGACACTTCCAGCAGGACACTAATGGCCACGCACAGACTGAATGACAGGCCCATCACTCATTCCTGGCACAGGGGCAATGGAATCCATATGAAATTCTCTTTCATAAGAAATACAAGTTTTAAATGCATCTCCGGGAATAATGCAAATACCATAGAAGTTAAGACAGTGTCCAATCAAGAGACATTGGGGATGACTGTTCAGGGTTTGTTTTAATTTAGCGAGAAAGACCAAGGAACACTTGGTATAGACATATCTCCTTTGATATGAAGAAAGTGCTGTTTGCCTCTACGGCTTCTTTGACTCCACCTCCGAGAGCGTGGGTGTAACGTTTCTGCTGCGCCTAAGCCCAGGAGGGCAAGTGACTGCGCTGCTCCTGGGGTCTGTGTGGATCGCTTGCTCTGATCAGAGGATGGCAGTCTCCTAGCTGGTCTGTGAGGCCTCGTGCGCTCGGTTCTTTTGACACACAACTGCACAGCAGAGTCCCGGCCTCTCAGAGAGGATTCATAAGTGGGCAAAGCCTGAGACATCTCACCAAATAATGACAAAGCATAAATTCAGGGGAATAGCATTAAAGTTCTTATTCCACTCCCTGTAGTCTGCAGGAGATGGAAGGAGGGAACTGGACTGTTCCCTCAGGATGCCGCCCGGGCCAATCAAGAGACCATCAGGGAGCACTTCAAAGATCAGTTTCTCGGGTACGTAAAAAGAAATGTAAATGATTGTGAGTGAGCTTCTGTTCGTGGTTGCACTACTGCATTATGCATGACTCCAGACTGCTCCAAAGAGGAACAAACTGCACAGCCTTCCATTAGCGGTTTGCAGATTTATGCTAAGCTTTGGAATTTATTGGTGTTATTTAGGTTAATGTAGAAGTATTTTGCATATTTAGAATACAACATTTGTTACTACAGTGATGTAATGTCTTGATGTTACAAATCAACCCGGATTTCTGTAACGTTTGCAGATTCACATTATGGAGATGACAAGTTACAGCACCTGGGCACTTAGTTGGGTTAAGTTCATTGATGTACCTTGGCTAGTTTCACATTCTGTATGTGGATGATGCCCATCTCATGGATTACCATCATTAGAATCAACTGAGTGGAAAGTGACAACAGAAAGGTGACCTATGCCCACACTGTTCATACAGGCTCCCTCTGTTATGAAAACACTGTCGAAGTGAGTGTTCTGTCCCCCCTCCTCTGCTCGGTTCACTTGAGGAGAACTAATTACTACTCTTAGCAGCTAACGCTAACAAGAGTTACTCCTTACACTCTTTGCTGCGAGGCTGAAGATCCTGGGTTCAACCCCAACTGGCAGACACTGCAGAGAAATGACATCCAGCAACTCCTCCAACGTTGGCTTCCAAGAGGGGGAAGAGAGGCTATGAATATGAGTGCAGGATGCTGCCTCTCTGATGACACTTTTATGTTAACACCATGGCTGAGATAGACCTGTCAAAACTAAATCTAAACCTGGAATAATATCCCTCTGCAAAGGCCACAGGCTGACATCCTTCCTCACCCTCACTCTGGGATGGCCTCTGCACTTCTGAGGAGTGTTAGGGGATATCAGATGTGTCACTGATTTGGCGCCAGGAGGATTTCTTTCCATGCACCAGAGCTCACCTCACCAGGCAGCTGGGCCTCAAGAGATCTGCCCTCACATGGCCATTTGATCGGCTTACTCCAAACTGGGCTGTTGACCAGCATGCTCCATTGACTCTTCTCCATGGACCTTCCTCTCCTCCTTATTCTCTACAAAAATTCACTTTTCTGTTGGCCTCCTGTCCCACCCACCACCCGTGACACCTGCACCTGCTCGCTTTCCAGACTCCATCCCTCACCGTTAATACAATCACTTCAAAACAATTCCCTAGCAAGTCACCAAGTGCAGAACACTAAGTAATTCTCCCGACTCTTCCCATCCCTACCCTTTTGCCGGTTCTTAAATAAAAACACTGCGTGCTGATTGCATGCAGGAAACTGAGCCTTTCCTGAAAAGCATGAAGGGGTTTACTAGGTAATTCTATTTTTGAGTATAACTTCAGTTAAAAAACAGTTTCTTAAGGAAAGACAGAGGGTGAGGAAGCACCTTCCCTTCTGTTCTCTCTATAGCTGGCTTATTTACCCTACAAAGAGGCTGTCACTCAAAGACGCTGTTTTGAAGCCTACATTTGTGTCTGGCATTTGGCAGGAATACTTTCAAAACAATTTTGATTTAATTGTGACAGTCAATTATTCATCTGCCTAAAATATTCTGTGAGCATGGAACAACTGAACTATAAACAATTTTACTAGGAGATCCTGAAATAACGTGATTCTCCTTCATGATGACATTGTTGAGAAATAACTGTGTTTTAAACAAAGGATGTTTTATACAACATCTGAAAACAAGACAAATTCATCATTAAAAATTAATTTTAGAAAATTACAAAGTCTTGCTAATGGACCCTGTGTTAGAGCCTCGCACATTATTTCTAAGGCTGAAGTGAGCAAGGACATTTAAAACCCATTTTATTGTATTTAATCAAAAATTGAAAAGATAGAGATAAATATCACTGGACGCTCACATTTCTGCTTAGCACAAATTCACAGCAGAACTACAAATGTATTCAGATCTGAAATCCAGGTTAGCTATGAAGAGAATCCACTGCATTGAGTGGTCTTGTCAACTTGTCACAAACTCTCCTCTTTTCACTTTGAATCCCTTCATTTGCTTTATTTTTAATGTATTTTGTTACTTAATAAAATGTCACTTTTACTTGTCACATATACACTGGAGGCTCAGTCCTGCCATCACTTCCAGGAGATGCACAGCACCTTGCAAATGCACCGCATGCCAAATAAAAAAAGCCACCAAATTCAAGTTTCTCCTTGTCTGCCTCCAGAGCCTGGCCCGTTTGTGCTCTTTGACCCTCATATGCGGTCGGAGGCCACTACCTTCACTCTGCAACTATTTTTGATCATTACTAAAATAAAAACCAGGCTTTAATATAAACACATCTAGGAGAGAGTACTATAACACACATATGTATCCAAAGCTGATACATAGACATGATTATAGTTAGCATTAAAGTTCTGATAAGACTAATACACACTGAAACATGGATCATCCTTGTATGTGGTAGGCCCTCTGAATGCTAAATAGGGCTTTATTGTGTCCCAGAATCCAATAGCAACATGTAGAAAGGTAATTCGGTATATTCAAAATCTAAATTAAATGTGACCATTGCATTGTAACTAACCCGAGCAGGTTTTCTGAATATTGGGAAGGCTCTTTATAGATAACTAGGACAAGTTTCCCAGTTGTGTCATGCTGCCACCAGCAAGGTAACAGGCAGAAGATGGCTTTGCAACAACTGAAAGAATGAAATGCTCTTTGTTGTCAGATCAGGGGGTTTCACGGTTGTTAGGACTCGTTCCTCATTGTAAATTAGCCAATTTTTTATTTTTTAAACAGGATCAGAGCACAGCACCTCTTATCCTGGAATTCCCCTTTACCCCACATTTGCAGCAAAGCTTCTCCATCTCTTGGGCAGCCTCTCTATACACAGAGAATCGGCAAGGTCTATACAATGGCCAGCATATTTATGACCTTTAGAAGAATTACAAAATTCATCATCTTGGACTAATCAAAAAAATCTTTTGGGGTTTTAAATTAGTCATGCGAAAATCTATTTGAAATAGAAATAGAAGATAGCTATGCAGAAGCATAAAGAAAAGCTATCGTTTGGAAGTATTTCTTCCTGCTACACCTGAGGTTCCACAGAGTTCATCGTGTTGAACAGTGTTTTCACAATAAGTGCTTAATATGCAATAAATGATAATCATATTAGGGTTTGCTCAGCCACTCAAAAGAAGAATAAACTGAAGGACTAAGGGCAAAGTCCCTTTTGTGTGCTTCTAAACTTCAGCACTTTCTGTGCAATCTCACATTCTAACGGCCCACCTCAGGGGCAGGTCCCGAAAAGTAGCCCAAAACAACAGCGCTACCTTTGAAAACCAATTCACACTGGTATTTTAAAATTAGGTTTGAAAAGTAAAATACAATAGAGGTAAATCATCATGTTAGCATAGAATCATAGAATATCAGGGTTGGAAGGGACTTCAGGAGGTCATCTAGTCCAATCCCCTGCTCAAAGCAGGACCAATCCCCAACTAAATCATCCCAGCCAGGGCTTTGTCAAGCCTGACCTTAAAAACTTCTAAGGAAGGGGATTCCACCACCTCCATAGGTAACCCATTCCAGTGCTTCACCACCCTCCTAGTGAAAACGTTTTTCCTAATATCCAACCTAAACCCTCCGCCACTGCAACTTGAGACCATTACTCCTTGTTCTGTCATCAGCTATCACTGAGAACAGTCTAGAGTCATCCTCTTTGGAACCCCCTTTCAGGTAGTTGAAAGCAGCTATCAAATCCCACCTCAAATTCATAGAATCATAGAACCATAGAATCATAGAATATCAGGGTTGGAAGGGACCTCAGGAGGTCATCTAGTCCAACCCCCTGCTCAAAGCAGGACCAATCCCCAATTAAATCATCCCAGCCCTACGCTTTCCAAAAACTTCCTGGATTGTCTATGCACCGCTGTATTGCCCTCCCAGCAGATATCAGGAAAATTAATTCTTCTCTTCCGCAGACTAAACAATCCCAGTTCCCTCAGCCTCTCCTCATAAGTCATGTGTTCCAGTCCCCTAATCATTTTTGTTGCCCTCCGCTGGACTCTTTCCAATTTTTCCACATCCTTCTTGTAGTGTGGGGCCCAAAACTGCACATTGTACTCCAGATGAGGCCTCACCAATGTCGAATAGAGGGGAACGATCACGTCCCTCGATCTGCTGGCAATGCCCCTACTTATACATCCCAAAATGCCATTGGCCTTTTTGGCAACAAGGGCACACTGTTGACTCATATCCAGCTTCTCGGCCACTGTCACCCCTAGGTCCTTTTCTGCAGAACTGCTGCCGAGCCATTCGGTCCCTAGTCTGTAGCGGTGCATGGGATTCTTCCATCCTAAGTGTAGGACTCTGCACTTGTCCTTGTTGAACCTCATCAGATTTCTTTTGGCCCAATCCTCTAATTTGTCTAGGTCCTTCTGTATCCTATCCCTACCCTCCAGCATTGTAGTCCTGTTTCAAACAGCAGTTCTTCCCATCATTTCTCAGCCTAGAAACTTGACTTACCCATCTTTAAGAAGCCAGATTTGCAGACACTGTACGGCAGATGTGTGAGCTAAATTCATTTGTCAAATAATGCACACATACATGCAGACAAAGTTTTGAAGTTAGACCAAGATGGATGCAATCTTGGAAGCTCTCTGAACTTCATTGCAGGCAACAGAACACTTGCCTCCAAAAAGGTTGGCAAGTTTTCTCTCACCAAAACGTATGAGGCAATTGCCAAGTCATGCTTCTGTCTACGGGCATTGACCTACCTGTGTCGAAATAGAAAAAAAAAAAAAAACAATGCCAAACAAAATGTAATTACCAAATGAATAGTAACATTTTCTTCTGGCAAATTATGGGTAATTCACTATGTGACAAATAACTGCTCCCTGGAAATGAACACCAGAAATTCTGCTCCCTGGAAATGAACACCAGAAATTCTTCAACGCTTAGAAAATGAAAACCCTTTGGAAGCACAGAGCTGCGGTGAATGGGTTTAACTACTGGTCCTTTACAAGTGCCTCCCTCTACTTCCAAAGAGCAGTTGTAGCAGAATCCAAGCACTGAGACATGTAAGATCTCTTCCCTTCGGCAACGCCATCTGACGCATGGGCAAATTCCAGCAGAGGTTAGTTACCATATACATCAAGCACTCAAGCTATCTCTGTGCCTACCCTGTGAATGGGCTGATTTGGATTTACTGGCTGCCTTCCCCAACCCAGCATTCCCATGAGGAGTTTGAATGTGTCTATATTTCTTAGGTTTCAGAGTGGTAGCCGTGTTAGTCCGTAATTGAGTGTCCAGGGAGATTGAAGTGTTCTCTGACTGGTTTTTAAATGTTAGAATTCTTGACGTCTGATTTGTGTCCATTTATTCTTTTGCGTAGAGACTGTCTGGTTTGGTCAATGTACATTGCAGAGGGGCATTGCTGGCACATGATGGCATTGGTAGATGTGCAGGTGAACGAGCCTCTGATGGTGTGGCTGATGTGATTAGGTCCTATGATGGTGTCCCTTGAATAGATATGTGGACAGAGCTGGCAATGGGCTTTGTTGCAAGGATAGGTTCCTGGGTCAGTGGTTTTGGTGTGTAGTGTGTGGTTGCTGGTGAGTATTTGCTTCAGGTAGGGGGGCTGTCTGTAAGTGAGGACTGGCCTGTCTTCTGAGATCTCTTCAACCTCCCTGGACTCTCAATTACAGACCTAAAAGTCACAATTATTCAACAAAAAAACTTCAAAAATAGATTCCAACGAGAAACTGCGGACCTGAAATTAATTTGCAAGCTGGACACCATTAAATTAGGCTTGAATAAAGACTTGGAGTGGATGAGTCATTACACAAACTAAAAACTATTTCCCTATGCCAATTTTCCCCCTACTGTTACTCACACCGTCTTGTCAACTGTTTGAAATGGGCCATCCTGATTATCACTACAAAAGTTTGTTTTTCCCTGCTGATAATAGCCCACCTTAATCATTAGAGTTGGTATGGCAACCCCCATTTTTTCATGTTCTCTGTGTGTGTGTATATATATATATATAATCTCTTCCTACTCTATTTTCCATTGCATGCATCTGACGAAGTGGGCTTTAGCCCACAAAAGCTTATGCTCAAATAAATTTGTTAGTCTCTAAGGTGCCACAAGTACTCCTTGTCGTATTTCTTAGCAGCATCTTGTCAGGCCTATGGTGAGGTTTTGGCTGGGAGCCCTTTATATGAAAAAGAGCTTTCCATGGGAGCTGCCCTTTAGGACACAGTGTGGTGTGATGGAGTCAGGAGGGCAATATCATGCCTACTCTTTGCTATGTAAAATAAAAATAAAAGGCTAAATAAGCCTGCAGCAAGATTCCCATACACAATGCAATTTGTTGCCAGATTGTTTCCTGCACAGGAAGGGAGAGACACTTCTGAGTCCCTTGTGAGCCTCTCACAAGGTGAAGCATTTCATGTGTCAAGTCCAAGGTAATACCCTTATTATAGGATCTGTGGGATGGGTCCCCAGGCAACTCTTGCAGCTGCACAGCCGGTGGAACAGGAGACATTTAAATATTGCTTCGCTCCTGCAGACAATGCTCACCAATGCAAGGCAGGTGAAACTGCAGTTCACACACTGTCGTCTTTTTTTGGCAATTCTGATTTCTCCAGGCATGTACTTCAGGTTTTAAAGGTCATGTTCCCTGTCAGAGGAAAATCTTTCGACATGACTTTCCACAGAGAGAGTCTCCATTCAGAGGCATTTAAAACAGATGCAGGCAACCCCCAAAGAGAAGAGTTTATAGGTCAGGCAGAAACCCTCTTGTAAATCACACTCCCTTTCTACAGTGACAAACTCAGGAGAGGCCACTAGACCTTCTGCTGAGAATCACAGCAACAGCTCGGACCTGAGGCTGTGCTGCCCACACCTTCCTGCTATCTCCCTTTGCATCCCAATCTGCCCCTCTGCCCAGCGGGAGGCCCCGGCATTCCCTGGGGCCAGCATAGGGGGCTTGACTTGTTCAATGAATGAGAGGCACAGTGGCAGTCCGTTCCGGGGAAGCATGTTGTCAAGGTTCCTTCCCCACTCTGAACTCTAGGGTACAGATGTGGGGACCTGCATGAAAGACCCCCTAAGCTTATTCTTACCAGCTTAGGTTAAACGCTGCCACCACCAAAGTGTTACACAAAGAATAGGGGAAGTGCCCACTTGGAAACGTCTCCCCCCCCCAAAATATCCCCCCAAGCACTACACCCCCTTTCCTGGGGAAGGCTTGATAAAAAGCCTCACCAATTTGCATAGGTGAACACAGACCCAAACCCTTGGATCTTAAGAACAATGAAAAAGCAATCAGGTTCTCAAAAGAAGAATTTTAATTGAAGAAAAAGTAAAAGAATCACCTCTGTAAAATCAGGATGGTAAATACCTTACAGGATAATCAGATTCAAAACATAGAGAATCCCTCTAGGCAAAACCTTAAGTTACAAAAAGACACAAAAATAGGAATATACATTCCATCCAGCACAGCTTATTTTATCAGCCATTTAAACAAAACAGAATCTAACGCATATCTAGCTAGATTGCTTACTAACTCTTTACAGGAGTCCTGACCTGCATTCCTGCTCTGGTCCCGGCAAAAGCATCACACAGAGAGAACCCTTTGTTCCCCCCCACCCCCGCCAGCTTTGAAAGTATCTTGTCTCCTCATTGGTAATTTTGGTCAGGTGCCAGCGAGGTTATCCTAGCTTCTTAACCCTTTACAGGTGAAAGGGTTTTTCCTCTGGCCAGGAGGGATTTAAAGGTGTTTACCCTTCCCTTTATATTTATGACACGTGTACTGCAGCTGCCTTTACCTGCGTGTTCTGTGGAGAAAGACAGAGCTCTCGGCATCAGGGCTCAGCCCAGCACCTTTCACCAGAGCGCAATCCACTGCCTGTGTTATTCTTTATAAAGAAACATCCAGTGAAGATCCAAGAAGAGAGATTTTTCCCTTGGAGTGAGGAATGGAGGGAACTCTCAGGACTCCAACAGGATAGGTAGAATCCAGGTAAATATCCATCCTAAAGACTAATTACCAGTCACCTTTTAAAATACTTCCTTGTTTTCCAATTAAAAGGGAAATAAAGTACCTTACTCAGACAACCTTAATCCAATAACCACACATTGTTACCCATCTCCATTTTAAAATAACTTAAATCAACAGCACAACCCGCAGGCGATTTTAGAAGAATTAAAACCTGATTTTACACACACACAACTCAAATACTCACGCTAAGAATCTGCATGCCTCTGTCAGTAAGTATCATGAATAGTACAGAAGAGGTTAATAGAGCACTCCTATTCACCTTCTCTTGCAACTCAAGAACAAGGAGACATACAACAAATTGAAAATCAATAAATTTGATGCTGATAAAATAAATCATTTTTACAATGCATAATTATCCTGTGGAACTCATTGCTACAAGATATCACTGAAACCAAGAGCTTAAATGGATTCTAGAGGGATGAGTCATAAGGATAATGAGAACAGCCACAATTACATTAGATAGCATTTTCTTTTCTAAGGGACATAACCACGCCTGCTTCAGGCTATAAGCCAACCTCTATTTGATGGGTTTAGGAAGAATCATCTCCTTTGGGAAGGTTATTTCTTTATGGTCCAACACCGGGTTTCTGCAATCTTCCCTGAAGCATCTGATACTAGCCAGTGCCATGAGGAGAATATTAGACTAGATGGATCCAGGTCTGATCTGATTTGGCAATTCTTCATCGGTTCCTACACACAAACCGCACCAAGAAGTGGAGTACACCATATGGCCCCATTATAAGACCTATTTTGCCTCTCTCACTGCCATTGCATATTGTCCCTCTGTTACAGACAAGTATTCTGCAGCTGAATCAATCTCTGAGGCTTCTCGATTCCTTCACCTCCATCTATTCACAGACTCCAGATTTATTATTACCTTTTGTGTAAGAAGCACTGTCGTAGTGCTTTCCTGCACCCAATTCCCCAATCTATAAATTGTGCTGTCCTCTTGCTTTCATGTCCTTTGAAGTGTTAAGAATTTACTTGGATCAATTTTATCAATCTGCTTGAAATGTTAAAAACGTGAAAGAGGTCATCACAATATCGTCTCTTTTCCAAGGAGAATAAACCCAACTCACCCAATCTCTCGCAATCGCTTAAGTCCATGACACTGGAGGTCATTCTAGTTATTCTGTGCTACAGCTATCAAAAGCAAATACAACATTTCCCCCCAAAATTATATTCTATTTCTAACAGGAAAATCTGAACTGATCATTCTGCAGAGGCACCTGCAGGATCCCAGAAGGCTAGAAGTCTCAGCCCCAATATGCAAACTGTTAGCATTTATTTGTGACTTGCAAATAAGCTTTTCAAACAAAGCTTCTCCTAAACTGTAATTTTCATTCCTTAAATAACATCATGCAGCCACTACCACGGGTCACCCAGGTTGATAAATTTGGGGCTGCCCCATGTTGGATGATTCAACACTAAAAATAAAAGGAAAAACAATCAACTGGAGCGCAAAATAGCTGGAGAAAACAAAACCCTGTGAATAAAGGCTGGCAAGCGTACCTATCAAAGAAATAGGTGCCATAGAAAGAGTCAGCCCAGCAGATGTGAGCAGGAGAATCTCCCTCAGCAAAAAAGAAACCTGTGTGTAGGTGGGAAGGCTTTTTCCTAGCTGAGTGACACAGCCTTTCCTTTTCTGATGCTGGGAATGCCATGTAGAATAGAGATTGGTCTCTATTTCCTCTGCAAGTCACTTCTGTCTGCCAGGCTAAGCCCATAAATCAAGAGAATTCTCTAAGCATACTTGTTGGAGTAACTGATGGGGCACCAAGAGCTCTGAGCAGAAGAGGAGATGGCACACAGCTTCTAACCATGAGCTGGAAGATATGTAAACAATTTGCATGAGAGACATCCTGGGAAATTCTATATGGTGAGAATTCTCTTTGCCATCCAGACAAATGCCAATCTGTCCAGCTCCCAAGTTCTGAGGAGCCTTATTTCTCTCATAGAGCTTCAGCATGCAGTGACCATGGAAGACACTACAGAGGTCATGTCCTTGCAGTAGGATTCTCACAAGGCATGAAGCCAACCCAGGTAGTAAGCAATCCCCAATGTCTCTTTTTACCAGTTTACAGTCAGTCTCACAGCACTGTGAGTACACTGACGGGAATTAAGCTGTTTGCACTTTCACTCTCCAGTCCAGGATGGCACCAAGATGCCCCTCAGAGAGGCGTTCTCGCTGCATTGTGTCTCCTCTGCTTCCATGGAGGAATCCTCACCACCTTAGCTTTGCCGTTGCTATGCAATGAGCTCTTGCACCTTACAGGTCAATCATGTGAATGGAGAAAGGTCACATTCCCAGGACAAACACAAACCAACCAACAGCTCCATCTTGCTTATACTTGTTCTCGTTGTATCATCTTGTACCCTAAGAGGAAGGCAGCTTTGAACCCTCTCAACTTCAGGGATGTTTCAATAGGTGCTAGAACACCCACTGTTGTGAATTAAAATCTGTTACTTTCATTACACATCTGAAAATGCATTTCCAATTGAGTTTAATATAGATCACAGCTAATTTTGTAACACAGAAATGACTTCAGTGTTCCTGGAGTATGCAGAGAAGGGTGAGGCTGACCTAGTGAGAGCACTAACCTGAACACACAGGGGATATCGAATTTTAATAGCATCCCAGCAAAACCTGCCAGTCCTGAAATCTGCACTTCCAAACTAACAATTTCTTCACAAACCTCTATTCAGTTTTAGGTTTGTACTCGCAGGCAACAGGCACTTACTAAGCAGAACTCATGGCAAATGTAAGGAGATTTTGTACAGACTAGAACAGTCAAAACACTGACACACACACACCAACCTTTTTATATCACTGTGGTCATGGGATTTCAATCAGTGGCGAATCCATTCAGACAATTAGTTCTAGACCCTCAACGCTTATCACCGGCTCTGCATCTCCTTCCATGTCAAATTCACACTCCTTGGTTTCACCTTCAAGGCTCTGCACACCGCTGCTCCTGCTCACTCCTCAGCAGGTCTGCTGCACCTACGCGCAGGCCAGGCACTCTGCTGACCCCACTTCCCTTCTTGCCCCTTTTCAATTTTTCTCCCAGACTGGCCCCTAAGCCTGAAATGGCATCCCCGCAGCCTCCATCCAGTTCCCATCCCTCCTCAGACAGCTGCCTTCTACCCACCTCTCCCTTAGTCCCAGACCAACACCCTGTGCACTACAAATAAAAGTCACTTCTTGTTGCGTGAACTTCTCCCACCTTGCCCAAAGTGACCTTCCCCTGCATCACATCAGTTCTTATCTCACTCGGACTGTTAGCTCTGTAGGGCATACCACCTAGCTATGCCACTGTACTCAAATGTTAAACAGCAGTTTCAGAGATGAGAACTAGAGTCCCAGGGCCCAGTGAGGTTTTAGGTCTCAGGCCCTGAGAGCACAGGTGGAACATCCAGGGGATAACTATCAGAAACAATGGGAACCGTCAGATATAGACGTCTCGTTCTAACATGCCAGAGCTGGCTCCAGAGGCGAGAACAGTCACAGGGACTCTCAGCCACAGACCCCTGGGAAACTGGTGCCAATGGAACATGAGAATCCTGGTGCAAGAGCCAGCTGCAGGAATGGGACTCAGCCATCTTTTGGCACCTTGTGAGGGGAGGGACCAGGCGGTGCTCCGTGATACTCACCAGATACTTTTTTGTAGTAGAGAATAGTCTTTTAAACAGCAACCCAGCTAATGGTACAGGCAGGGTATTACTGATTGGGGCCATCAGCATGAGGGAAGGGAACAGCAGGTTTCGGTCTCTGAGCGACCAACTCTTCCTGATGCTAGTTAAGTTGCACATTACCCCACGAGCAGTCCCAACGAAACCAATGAGACCATTACAGAGCAAGGAAATCTTCGGCATGAGAATCTGTAACTGCCTGACTTCTCTGAAATTACAACTTCACTGAAAACGTCCGCCCACCCATTTGCAGGGGTTTGTAGCCATACAGGCTACAAGCCATAGGTCTCAAGTGGGACTCCAGTGATGTACAGGCCTCATGTGCATCATCTGCCTGGGGCTGAAATGCACCTATAAGAGCAAAATACCAGCAACATTCACAACCTGCATGTTATATCATGTAACCCATTCTCCAATAAGATAGGAAGCAGCCACTCTGCATCACATCTAGCTGCAAAACCAGCCTTGTTTGGGAATAATTCCTCCAAAATTTCCATTATCAGACAATAAGAATGAATCTCAGGTATAGTATAAACATTCAGATATGAAGATCAAGTAAACATCGGTTTGTTCATCTTGTAGTTTAAAAAAAATTAACACACTTTCAGAACTCTCTAAAGAATTGCTGATGTTACTTTTGAATTCTTGACAGCCAGGATGATGTCAAAATATTCAAGGTCAAGAGACCAGCATGGTTCTAGGCAATCTGTACCTCTTAAAACAGTGACAAATATGTTATTTAATTTTAATGAGCTTTTTTGCATCTCAAATCTAATTACAGCATTATCAAGTACTGCTTTGAACTGCAGGTGGCTTCTCATTACTTGTGCTAAGCCTGCCACAAGCATTTTTCGTGAATACTAATAACTGCTTAATTTTACTACAATTATATTTAAACTCTCATGCACGGAATATGCTATATTCAAAGTCTTTAAGGGGTTAATAGTTTTGCAATGTTGTTTAATTAACACAAATAAAAACTGTACTTGGCCACCTGCCCCCTCCATTTCGACTGGCAAAACACAGGGGAACCCTGTTGGGGCACAACCCAGAATCATGGATTCCCAGGCCAGAAGGAACCACTGTGATCAACGAGTCTGACCTCCTGCATGGCACAGACCAGAGACCTGCCCCAAAATACTCCCTAGAGCAGATCTTTTAGCAAAACATCCAATCTTGATTTAAAAATGGTCAGTGATGGAGAATCCACCATGACACTTAGTAAGTTGTTCCCCTGGTTAATTATCCAGTTAAAAATTTACACTATATTTCCAGTCTGAATTTGTTCCAGCCGTTGCTTCAAGTCAACGTGCTTCAAGGAGGCGTTTAAGAAATCTATTTTGTTGTTAGCTTATTGCACTACTTCTAATGACCAAAGTTTTGCCGAAGTTCAACAGTGCAGTTAACAGATTTTCTGGGTGAAAGACGCACTATAATGGGACAGCAGTTTAAGATTCCTGTGCAATACTCATAATTCTGGGGTGCAGACAGGTCAGTGCATAGACTGTGAGCAGCCAGAGAAAGGTAAAAAGGAAGAGCAATCTGATGCATGTCCAGATGTGTGTCCTGTGTGCCATGGGACTCTGTGCCCTTCAGGTACTGAAGCTTTTGGGAATATTTTGAAATTGCAGGGAAGCAGCCAATTAGAGTTTCAGACAGATGCATGCATTGTGGGAGCCTTGCACTTTGCTTTTATTTTGCAAACTGCAAGGATAAGATGGTCTCTCTGATAACACAGTTTTTAGGAAGGGGAGAGGGAGCGGAAAAGGTGGCAAGTGTTGCATGAAAGAATTATCGCATCCCTATGCACACACCCTCTATTTCATTATGACCTAAGTGGATTATCTCCAAACACAGAGGTATCCTTTTTTTGAGTTATGCTCACATAAATTAGCATGCTGTCCACAATCAGGTTGCTCTGAGGGGAAGTCTGGAACAATATATTGGGATATGCACAGATCTGCTCCTCTTCAAGAGCAGACAGCAGGGCTGATTTCAGGGGCAGTATTTTTCTCCATGTGAACAGTCCCAATATTTACAGTATCACTTATTTCCCGAGGAAGTGCCTGAGTCCTATTAATAACAAACCTTACAAAGTCAAAGCCAATATGACAGCAGAGGAGGACAGTGTGCTTTGGGGTTGCATATGCAGGGAGATCACTTGCCCTTTTCTGGCTATGTCTACACTACCACATATGTCCCTCCGGGGTGTGAGAAAAAACACACACACACCGAGCAACATGAATTACACTGACCTAAGTGCTGGTGTGGACAGTGCTCCGTTGGCGGGAGAGCTTCTCCCCCTACCATAGCTACCATTGCTTGTTTGGGGTGGATTAATTAAGTCAATGCAAGATCTTTCTCCCAACAGCGACGCAGCTGCATCGGTACAGCTGTAAGCTCTCTCCTGTAGCCACAGCCTCTGTATGATTGTGAGATGGCACCTAGAGTCCTGTGTTATAATAAAACTATTTTGCCTTCCATCCAAGGAGACCAGCACAGAATTATAGAAAGGCAGGGCTGGAAGGGCCCTCGAGAGGTCATCAAGTCTAGCCATCTGCGCTGTGGCAGGACTGAGTAAACCCAGACCATCCCTGACAGGTGTTTGTCCATCCTGGTCTTAAAAACCTCCAGTGACGGGGATTCCACAACCTCCCTTGGAAGCATGTTCCAGTACTTCACTACCCTTATCATTAGAAATTTTTCTCTTAATATCTAACCTAAATCTCCCTAGCTGCAGATTAAGCTGATGACTTCTTGTCCTACATGCTTTACCAAAGTCATTTTAGTCTCATATTATACTGTCCGGACAAGTAACATCTCCCAGTTTTAATACTAAGGGACTGAGGTTAAATCACTTGCCCAAGGTGACACAGGTAGTCTGAGGAAATCCACCAATTTTTTGCTTCAGACTGATCTGCCAAGCCCCAAATCTGCTACCAGACTCTGATCCCCTCCCACATGCTGAGTGGCACCATTTGATTCAGCAAGAGTACGGGTGGTGCAAGGCACTGCCAGACATGAGGAAGAGGGGAATCAGTGTCTGGCCTTCTGTACAAAAAAAGCATATAAACGTTATTTTATTTGCTATTGTAATTTATAATCGCATATAAAATAAAATAAATTTTGAAATTAAAAATATAAATGTTTTGTTCTGATGAGGTCAAAATATTTTTTTTCCAAAATGGAATTTGGTCAAAATAGACACATTTTGACAAATCAACATTTTCTGACAGAAAAACACGGTCAGGTTTTTTTTCTTAAACTAATACCAGGCGTTTGATTTCTTTCCTCCACAAAGTGCAAAAGATGTTGGCATTACTGTTAAAATTGCTTTTGTTTAGACGATTGTCAGGAGGCTGCCCAGAATGAAATGTTTTCTTCCTATTGGAAAACGTCTACCTTCTTTTAAGCTGTTTTGTGAACAAGGATTCTGTGCAAATGGTAATGAGGCCCTAGCACTAACTTTACCTCTTTACAGCATGAAATGCAGAGAAATGGATTTCTAAAAAAATTCAACAACCAGCCATTATGGGTCCAATCCTGTGCACTCTTACGCATGTGAGTAGCTTGCTGCACGACTTTAGTAGAGCTTCTCAATGCATTTGTATCAGTTTTTAACAATTTTATGAAAACTTCAAATTACAGTCATTTAATTTACAGTCATGAAATATTGCTTTTAAAATCTAATCAGAGTTTAAAACATAGCATAACCAATTAAATATAAACTGCTCTTTATAATTAAAAATAAATATGAAGCATTTAAAACTCACATTTCTAGAGCTTTATCACTTTCCCTTTCACCTTAGCTTCTGGCGATTAAACTAAATCATTGCCCACTTCAGAGTTTGCATCAGCATAAATCCACTTTATATCTACATAGCTGTAGCTCCCTCTGCATCGATAGTGACTGTGTGATTAGATTTTGGCTTCCCTCAAAGAGAAGATTACAGTGAAGTGGGAAAGGATCCCTGATGCTTGTCAAATGGATGCTCTGGTGCCAGCTGTCCCACAACAAGAGAGAGAAAGTTAATGGCCCAACACTGAGCCCTTTGTTTTTATAAGAGAACAAGTGGTTTATGACAAAGAACAAAGTTTCTTTTTTATGAGGCTATTCTTGGTGCTCCTTCACCAAGCCCATTAAGTCTAGTTATCTCTTACAAAACACGGCCACACAGGTACCATTTCCACAGACAAGTTCATTTAAGAAAATTTATAGCCTAATTGTGCAGCTGTTGCCTTCCCAGTCAGTTCTAAGAGATTGTTACACAAGCACTGTCGTAATTTAGTCATGTTTTCATCTCACAACTATACTGTAATTACTGTTAACAGCAAACAGTAAACAAAAAAGTAAATATGACACAGCCAAAGACTGTGCTAACAAATAATGAATCAAACAAGTGTCTAGAACAAGGGCATTTATCAGAAGTCCTGCCTATTAGTACGGTAAAGTTGCAGCATGACAATGGGAAACTTCAGCCCCCTGCCAGGTGCTGTGGCTACTAATTACATTTGCACCCTGAAATATTTGATTTGGGGGAACGACATTTCCTTCCCAAACTCTAGGCCTGCATAGATGGAACATTAGACACTGCTCAACGCTCCCCACCCCTCTGTACAGGGGTAGATTTCAGCCCGGGTGAAGGGGTTACAGGCACATTCAGCAGATAACTGCACAGCCTCTGTGATCCATGCTGTGTCTTTTAGAGCAGTGGTTCTCAAAGCCAGTCCGCCGCTTGTTCAGGGAAAGCCCCGGCGAGCCGGATCGGTTTGTTTACCTGCCGCGTCAGCAGGTTTGGCCGATCGCAGCTCCCACTGGCTGCGGTTCACCGCTCCAGGCCAATGGGGGCTGTGGGAAGGGTGGCCAACATGTTCCTTGGCCCGCGCCACTTCCCGCAGCCCCCATTGGCCTGGAGCAGCGAACCGTGGCCAGTGGGAGCCGCGATCGGCCGAACCTGAGGACGCGGCAGGTAAACAAACAGGCCTGGCCCGCCAGGGCTTTCCCTGAACAGGCGGCGGACCATCTTTGAGAACCACTGTTTTAGAAGAATGAGTTACGGGAGAGTGGCTGCCCCAAAGGAACAGAGCACTTCACCCGTGGGTCACCAGTGCTAATGCAGCTCGGAGCAGCACCATGCACAAGTTGTTCCTATCCGACGGCTGCAAGGCCGATGTGAAATTGGTTGGTGGACCTCGCTCCAGTTCCTGTTGGACTGGTGTACACAGCACAAGGCGGCCATCATCACTGGCTCCTGTTGACAATCTGAGGAGAAGCCAAGAGCTGAATGGATCACAGAAACTGAACAGGCCTGTCCCTGTAGCAACTACCCTTCCAGGTCAGCGCTCAGGCACTTGGGCCAGGCAGGGCAAGCAAGCTTGCACTTGTGCTGCCTATGCTCTGCCTGTCCCGGAGCTGAAAGGAAGTGCTCATCAGCCCGGCACCTTCCACCAGGAGCAAAGCCACTGAGACATTTCAAAAGCAAGACCAAACCACACCAATATTAATTTGCTCTGTTTAAAATCTCAGATGTTGTTTTCTCTCAAGAGGAGAGGGACCTGGGTGCTTTCAGGTTTTTTATACTAGCCCTTGAGATAAAATAATGTGGCATCTTGACAGAGTATCTCTGGAAGAGAAAACAGCCAAATCACTATTGCAACAGCTTTCATTTACAGCAAATCAAACACACTGGGCAGATGCTGGTCCCTGGGGGGAGTTTTCACAGGGAGCGGCCTCCATTTCTGGGGGTGGGGGGAGGCAATCCATGCCTGCAGTGTGGCACAGAGAAGAGCGTGTTTCAAATTTGGCTGTGACTGACAAAGTTATTAGAGACTCACTTTCTTCCACTTGTACCTCCAATGTCTTTTGTGCATGCAAAAACAATCAAACCTGGACCACATGTATGGAGGCCTGCTAAAAGGTCTGCTGGGTCTGAGCCTCTGGAAATGTCGTTTTTATCACGGAATGATGGAAATGTAGGGCTGGAAGTGGCCTCAAGAAGCCATGACGACCAGCCCTCTGCACTGTGGCAGGACCAACAAAACCTAGATCATCCCCAACAGGTGTTTGTCCAACCTGTTCTTAAAAACCTCCAGTGATGGGGATTCCACAGCCTCCCTTGGAAGCCTGTTCCACAGGTTAACCAGCCTTATCTCACTGTGGCTACCCACTCTTCTACAGAAGCCTCGAATCCACAGCAGGCCCTCCCTCCTCCTTCACAGACTTTCCAGAGACTTTCATTCAAGCAGAACGTGCAATCCTAATTGTTTCATTACAGTTTTATCTGGGCTCCTTCCCACCTCCAGCTAAAACCTGTCATCTCAATGGATTGTTTCATGGCTCCTTAGGTGCTACTAGTGGTTTCTGAACTATCCTATTCTCTCGTGGCCATATACATTCTGCAATTCCCCCTTGTAGCTCCAGTCCAAGCACGATGCACATACACCATCCATACCTACAGGCACTGGTTACTCTGAACCTCAAATTAATATTAGTATCCACTTGGGCTGGAGCTCAAAGGAGGAATCCAGAAGAGCTGCGTTTTACTAGGGCAAACTACAGGACAGTGATAAACACCCTTCTCCTCTCCCAAGTCTCCCCTGTGCTCAGGAGATGCAGAAAATCTTTAGTCTCAACTTTGCATAACGACTTTCCTTTATTGAACTGCTGGAGACATTTCCCCAATTGCAACCTGCCGGTACATTTTCTGGGGGAACCTTCCCAAGGGCAGCCATTTTGGAATTATATTAAAACCACAATACCCCTACATTTTACAAATAGATTCTTCGATGTTGACGAACAAGAATTGCTTGCTGCTAACCATCTCCTCACCTATCAAACATATTACCCTGGGGCAGGGCACATTCAGAAGCAGTACAACAGGAGGAATTTGTAATTCTCTGTGACAAGATATTGACCCCTGTGTCTGTCTTTGAATGGAAGTTAATTTTGCTTGTCCGTTTACTGTCTTTACATGTATGTATTAGTTGTTGTACCTTGTCAGTTGCAGTGAAGCTCATTATAGTTTGTTTCTGTTCACAGTCTACAGCTGTAATACTGGGACACAATATAATGTTCCCTTGGTACTCGGGAATAACGCAGTACACCACCACTAAGACCCCATTGTTATGGGACAGAATCACACCTGCAGCTAGTCTCTAGTTACTAGAAAGGTACGTATGTGTCATTTTTAAATACTAATATTTTACTAAAAATGTCCCAAGCAGAAAGAGCCCCCAGCGTCTCCAACCCCCAGGCAAAGAGGAAAGCCTGTCTCGGGAAAACTTGCTATTACCACATCACAGGGGGGCTCCAGGGCCCCAATAAAGCAGAGGCCGGTCACAGATTCAGCCAGTTTGGGCCCCTCCACCCCCCAGCTGCCCACCAGACTGTTGTGAGTGGACCCAAATCTCTGGATCCCAGGCAGCCATCTGTTTTCAGCAAGGGAGGCAGGATCCCCTGCCTCCTCCATCTCCCACACAGTGACTTGCTTCTCCCTCAGTCTCTTCCCCACTTTCCCATTTCTGTCCTTGACTAGTCTGACCCCTTCCTTCTTCCTACCCTGACTTCCTGTGTTTGTGCCCCAAGTTCCCCTGTGTGATCTTGAGTCTTTTTATATATCCCCAACCAACGCTTGGCTTTCTTCCTTCAGTGTTTCGATAGCTTTCCACTGCTCTCCTTTCACCCCCTCCCTCCAGATAGAAGAGGAAGTAACTTTTCCCAGCTTGAGCAACCCCCCTTAGCATACCTATTGTCCATTCACAGCACCATGCTTAACTTTACATATTCCCTGTCATCCCTGGTCTGGGGAAGACACGACACGGTCTTGCCGGCTCATGGTAGATACACATACAGAGGCTTTCCATTATACAGCAATTTCATGATACAATCTCATAATATCAACCAGAATTCACAAGTTGTACAGACAGAGCTCCAAAATCATCACATGGCCTTGCTGTACCAGGCACTGTGCAGACTATAGTAAAAGGGCCTCTCTGCCTCAAAGACCTTACAATCTTAGCTGAAGAAAAGATATAGCACGTGGGTGAAGGGAGGAAAAAAATGGAAGTGAAGGAACAGCAATACAAGCATGTTGTTTCACAGACAACAAGTAAACACCTTTCTTTCTCAGGTGCAGACAACTCATCTTCCTCCCTGGGCTTGTTCAATTTTTTTATTATTATTATTTTAAACTTTCAGGCATCTCCCTTGCACTCGTCACGCTAGTATCTGAGGGCCTATCACATACTAATGGACTTAGCCTCACCTCCCTTCGGGAGGGTAAGTGAGTGTTTGTATCCTGTCTCTGAATTTCTGTCTGACAAATGTAAAACAGTATTTTCTGGTTTTCTTAAAAGAAGCTAAAGCGTAACACTGTTTGTTCAGCAGTTACCATAGTCTAGCGCACAATGCCATGCTGCAAAGGGAGGTGGACGCTGACAGGAAAGGAGCACCTTTCAGTTCATATGCAAGTTTTGTAGAGTCTAATGTTTGAAAAAGTGAATAAATTGAACAAAACAAATCAGATAATCTTAGAAACATTGAAACAATATGCACTGAAACACTGAATGCATCCGATGAAGTGAGCTGTAGCTCACGAAAGCTTATGCTCAAATAAATTGGTTAGTCTCTAAGGTGCCACAAGTACTCCTTTTCTTTTTGCGAGCACAGACTAACACGGCTGCTACTCTGAAACCTGACACCGTATAGTTTGCCTCTCCTTGGCTTTGACAATACAGTAGCCTATGAAGAGCTCTCACCGATGAAAGAAAAGAAGATCCTTTCAGAACATGCAGATCAAAAAGTATCAGCATCTAAACATATTCATAGCGCAGTTGTTTAAAGTCATCCACAACTCTGAACAATGGTAGTAACCGTGCAAAACAGAGCACAACAAAAAAGTATGTAATGGTGTTTTATCTAGTCCTGTTACTGACATTCCTCCAATCATTTCTCTGGGGGCCCACAAGTAGCCAGCTGTCCCTGCTGACCAGGACACACAACTAGAGACACGAAAGTCAGAGGATAAACATCCCCAACAATGGAATTTTTAAGTACATGCATTCTTATTAAAATTATATTTTTTGAAAAGGGCCATGTGTGAATTACTGTAAGCTCCAGACAGCAGCAGAGAATTATGCAACAACATGCATACGATATGTGCACCCGCATTACTGTCAATGAAAATCCGCATTTGTCCCTCGGCAGTTTCCACAGACAGGATACTTCTGTTATCTAGGAGTTATAGTCTTACTAATCCATTCATACTAGTTGTCCCCAGCAGTTACCAATAGCAATGAGCTTCCCACAGGAAAATAACTCCTGTCCTCAAAGAGTTAAAAAAGTAACAGCATAGCAGCAGGTCTTGATAACCCTTTTGCAAGGACGTCCACCGCCTGACAGCAGCAACAAGAGCAGGAAATCTGCACTCAGCATTGTTTAGGGTTAGCTAAACAGAGATGGTAGAAGAACTCATTTTTGATAGCACTCTCTGCAAGGGCTTGTCTACACTGGAAAAGCAGCACTGGTTTAACACAGGAGGGACAGCTCCGTGGTTTGAGCACTGGCCTGCTAAACCCAGGGTTGTGAGTTCCATCTTTGAGGGGGCCGTTTGGGATCTGGGGCAAAAATTGGGGATTGGTCCTGCTTTGAGCAGGGGGTTGGGCTAGATGACCTCCTGAGGTCCCTTCCAACCCTGGCATTCTAGGAATTGATCTAACTAAACTAGTGCAAATCCCTAATGTACATGCATTTAGCTGATTTAACCCTCACTTATATTGATTTAGGTTAATTTGGATTTACATTAAGATAACCTGATTTCAACAGAGTCCAACTGATTTAAGTGCCTGTACTTTGGGAGTTTGCACCTGTTTAACTAAATCAGTTTAGCTGAACAGGTTAAAGTTTTCTACAGTAAATCAGCCCTAAGACATTCCAGTTTACCATCACTTAAAACCGTGTGTGGCCTAGTGCAGGACTGCACCGTTTGTTCCACTGCCATGGATTTCTGAGTAGGATGGACAGCACCGTATGTGGAGATGTCTGCTTTTCAGATGTTGGAAGAGTCAGTGTGATACACTGTTGCTCGATTCTGGGCGTTCAGCCCATATCCAGTCAGCCTGGCTGAAACACTCATCATTCCTCTTCCTGCTGGTTAGAAAAAATAACCCCCTGTACCCATCCACATTTGAAATTCCCACCTTTTACACTGTTGGGCCAGACTTCACGCACATGGTGCCAGTCTGCTGCTAGAGACACCGAAAGGTGTCCGCGCTGTCCGTGGGCAGGGAGCAAAAGCAAGACAGCCTGTGCCAGAAGAATTCACCGCTGGTCTTCAGAACCACTGCGTGTGCCGCATATCAGGCTTTCCCAGATCCCTCTGTTTTTAAGGATATCTTGATCAGATTTTCTAGGTGCTTTTCCAGGGTCTATTTCTAAGGACAGAATGAAACCCTGGCTCCACTTCAGTCAAAGGAACATCCACCAGTGACTTCAGCAGCTCCAGGATTTCACCCAGAAGCTTGCAAGGCTGCTGAAGCCTGTCAGTTTTTCATAAGAGGGAACGAAAACAGATCCAGTGTCTGGGAGCTGGGAAACAAGGGCTCTGACTTGGCAAGTCTGATCTCTGGTGAGAAGCAGAACCATTTCCCACAACTGGCATGTACAGCACCTCCTCACAGCGACCAAGCTGACTAGTCAGAACAAACGTAACAGCAGCCAGACTGGGTCAGACCCATAGTCCATCTTGCCCAGTAACCTGTCTTCAGCCTTGGCCAGGACCAGCACTTCAGGGAGAAGTGTACAGAACAGGGCAGTCAGACTGATCCACGCCCATCTTCCCCTCACAATTTCTGGCAGTCAGAGGTTTAGGATTCCCCCAACCATGGGACTGTGTTCTTAACCATCTTGGCTAATCGCCATCGACAGACCAATCCTCCATGAACTTAACTAGTTCTTTTTTAAACTCAGTTACACTTTTGGCTTTCACAACATCCCCGGCAATGAGTTCCACAGGTTAATTGTGTGAGAAAGTACTTCGTCATGATTGTATTAAACCTGCTGTCAATTAATTTCACCAGGAGATCCCTGGTTTTTGTATTGTGGGAAAGGGTAAATAATACTCTATTCGCTTTTTCCACAATAATCCTGATTTTATAGATCTCTATCATACCCTCCATAATTTCTTTTCTAAACTGAACAACCTTAATTATTTTAATCTCTCCTCAGATGGAAATCATTCCATACCTTTAATCACCTTTAATCATCTCTGAACTTTTTCCAGTTCCAGTATATCCTTTTGGAGATTGGGTGACCAGAAGTGGATACAGTATTTTATATCTGGTGGCATTATATTATTTTATGTTTTATTATTTATCCCTTTCCTAATAGTTTCTCAAACTCTCTTGGCCTTTTTGACAATTGCTGAGTATTGCACTGAAGTTTTCAGAGAACAATCCACAGTGATTCCAAGATCTCTTTCTTCCCACCCTTTGTTTCTAATCTTTTAACCAGTTACTGATCCATGAGAGGATCTTCTCTCTTATCCCATAACTACTTACTTTCATTAAGAGTCTTTGGTGAGGGACCTTGTCAAAGGCTTTCTGAAAATCCACGTACACTGTATCCACTGGATCACCCTTATACACATGCTTGTTGACACTCTTAAAGAATTCTAATAGATTAGTGAGGCATGATTTCCCTTTTCAAAAGCCACATTAACTCTTCCTCAACACATTATGTTCATTTACGTGTCTGATAATTCCATTCTTTATTTTCGTTACTACTAGTCTGTCCGGTAGTGAAGTTAGAGTCACCAGCCTGTAATTCCAGGATTACCTCTGGAGCCCTTTCACATTAGCTACCTTCCAATCATCTGGTCCACAGGCTTGTTTCAGTGATGTGTTACATACCACAGTTAGTAGTTCTGCAATTTCACAGTTGTTGCAACACACTTCAAATACAGCATTTGTTTTGGCTGCCTAGCCCTTGTGTTGCTCAGCTGAGCGCCTCCCCAGCAGTCAGTGAGAGAGGGCTGTAGTACTTTAAACAAGACAGAGAGGTGAATGGATGTCAAATGAACTTGTGTTGTAATAAAGATATTTCTTCCTGGGCTCAGACAATGCAAGATTCAAATACCTTCTGGCTCTGGAATGCAAAGCAGTTTCTTTTATGGAACTAGTTGGCAAAACCAGTTCTATTATCCTCCCAGGAGCTGGCTAATAGGCTGCAAGAGCCATCACTGCTTCAAGACAAATTAATGGCCTTGCAAAACTGTTTAAAATTTATTTGGCTTCTGCACTGGCACATCACAAATTAGAAGAGGTACTGCACTCTGAATAAGCACATCCACTGACTACCCTGCCCAGCAGAGCCTCGCACATGGGTGCATCAGTGCCTGAAGTTCTTTTTCAGGACAGTGCCATGGCTTCTCAGATGTTTCACCCTTTCCCTTTTTGTCACTTTTTCAACTTAAAATTCTCTTTTCAGTTCTTGCCTTTTTCATCATGAGCTGGCAGAAGCCCCCAGGCAGGACTGAGGTCATTGGAGTGCAACAGTGCACTGCAGGCGTATGGATGGACAGACACAGGAGCGATCAATGGCTCAAGACTGTGCAGTCATTGATCACTTGGAATACATTAATGCACGATCACACGCTCTCATTGGGTCTTCCCATTTCCCATCACCCCCATGACTTTGCAGAAATCAAACAGCGAGTCAAAACAATACAAGGACTGTGACATCAGCCTAACTATGCTACTTTCCTGCTAGGGAAAACTTGATTTTTAAAGCTGATCCCTGGAAGCTCCTGAAAACACCATGATCTGTATTTACCCTAGTGCAAGAAAGCAAGAAGATTTGCTGAGCTGAGGAAGGATAAAGACAAAAAGACTCCACTGAGCTGAAGGGAATGTGTCGTTGCCTCTTTGGCAAGTATTCTTGCAGTGGTGCAACAATGATTTTATTGTGCAATCTTGTATTTTAATAGTCAATTGAGGGGACTTAAAATTCAGCTTTGCACATTAAAATCTCTACTGCAGAAATACTAACAAGAGCTGCAGTCTTCAGAAAGCAGCACTCACTTAGATGGGAAGCAGTTTTATAGAGCACAGAGATGCCCAAGTCACCTTTCTCACTCCCTTCACCAGGGTTGCCATCCCTCTCTCCTCTCAAGCAAAGGTGGGTCTCAGCACTTTGAATGCCGCTGTGAACGCCTGCTGGAAGCAGTGAGGCACTTCGTCTCAGCCATGAGAGACAGCCCTAGGAACAAGCTCTCTCAGGCTCAGGGTTGTAAGATGGAGTCACCCATTGATCTGAGAGAGGCAAATTCATAGAATCATAGAATATCAGGGTTGGAAGGGACCCCTGAAGGTCATCTAGTCCAACCCCCTGCTCGAAGCAGGACCAATTCCCAGTTAAATCATCCCAGCCAGGGCTTTGTCAAGCCTGACCTTAAAAACCTCTAAGGAAGGAGATTCTACCACCTCCCTAGGTAACACATTCCAGTGTTTCACCACCCTCTTAGTGAAAAAGTTTTTCCTAATATCCAATCTAAACCTCCCCCACTGCAACTTGAGACCATTACTCCTCGTTCTGTCATCTGCTACCATTGAGAACAGTCTAGAGCCATCCTCTTTGGAACCCCCTTTCAGGTAGTTGAAAGCAGCTATCAAATCCCCCCTCATTCTTCTCTTCTGCAGGCTAAACAATCCCAGCTCCCTCAGCCTCTCCTCATAAGTCATGTGTTCTAGACCCCTAATCATTTTTGTTGCCCTTCGCTGGACTCTCTCCAATTTATCCACATCCTTCTTGTAGTGTGGGGCCCAAAACTGGACACAGTACTCCAGATGAGGCCTCACCAATGTCGAATAGAGGGGAACGATCACGTCCCTCGATCTGCTCGCTATGCCCCTACTTATACATCCCAAAATGCCATTGGCCTTCTTGGCAACAAGGGCACACTGCTGATTCATATCCAGCTTCTCGTCCACTGTCACCCCTAGGTCCTTTTCCGCAGAACTGCTGCCTAGCCATTCGGTCCCTAGTCTGTAGCGGTGCATTGGATTCTTCCGTCCTAAGTGCAGGACCCTGCACTTATCCTTATTGAACCTCATCAGATTTCTTTTGGCCCAGTCCTCCAATTTGTCTAGGTCCTTCTGTATCCTATCCCTCCCCTCCAGCGTATCTACCACTCCTCCCAGTTTAGTATCATCCGCAAATTTGCTGAGAGTGCAATCCACACCATCCTCCAGATCATTTATGAATATATTGAACAAAACCGGCCCCAGGACCGACCCCTGGGGCACTCCACTTGATACCGGCTGCCAACTAGACATGGAGCCATTGATCACTACCCGTTGAGCCCGACAATCTAGCCAGCTTTCTACCCACCTTATAGTGCATTCATCCAGCCCATACTTCCTTAACTTGCTGACAAGAATACTGTGGGAGACCGTGTCAAAAGCTTTGCTAAAGTCAAGAAACAATACATCCACTGCTTTCCCACTGCATTCTAGTCACTAAACACATTTTGCTAAACTACCAATTGTAAGAGTTGACCTACAGTATCTACAGCTGGTCCAACTCAGCAGCCCTTCCTCAGGCAAAGTGCCCATGCTCCTGACACCAGGGTACGCTGGATATTGTATTTGGGGAGCAGGAGTTGCTTGGCAGTATATATTTTTAAATTTGCAAAAGTATTGCAAGGTTCTAAATAGTATTTAAATTGTGGAATGGCAGAAGCCTTTCAAATATTCACCACCCTATACAGCAGGGGCAGGCAAACTTTTTGGCCTGAGGGCTGCATCGGATTTCAGAAATTGTATGGAGGGCCAGTTAGGGGAGGCGCTGCCTTCCCAAACAGCCAGGCGTAGACCAGCCCCCGCCCCCATCCGACACCCTCCCCCCCACCCCGCTTCTGGTCCCCTGACGTTCCCCTTGGGACTCTTGCCCCTTCTAAGCTCCCCTGTCCCCTGACCACCCCCAGACCCTAACTGCCCCCTGCTGCCTCATCCAGCCCCCCTGCTCCTTCCTGACTGCCCCTCCACCCCAGAACCCCTGCCCCATCCAACCACCCCTTCTCCCTGACTTCCCCCAGAACCTCTGCCCCCATTCCCTGACCTCTGACCGCCCCGACCCTTACCCACACCCCTGGACTCCCCTGCCCTCTATCCAACCCCCCTCCCCGCCCCCTTACCGCACTGTCTGGAGCACCGGTGGCTGGTAGCGCGGCTACACCAGGACAGGCAGCCCTGGAGCCAGCCACGCACCGCGCAGCACAGAGCACCGGGTCAGGCTGCGCTGCCCCAGGAGCTCGCAGCCCAGAGCATTGTTCAGGGGAGGGGCCGGGGGCGAGCTTTCCCGGCCAGGAGCTCAGGGGCCGGGCAGAACGGTCCTGCGGGCCAGATGTGGCCCACGGGTCGTAGTTTGCCCACCTCCGCTATACAGGAAATCCTCTCTGCACCGTCACCTGTGAGTTACCCCACACTCCCACGAGCGATCACACACACAGCCGCATGGGAATTCTTTGTTAATACTGAGCTTAGCTGCTTCTCTTGGTGTGGACACCAGCAGAGGTTTGCTTTTTAGCAGCTAAACTGCAGATGAAATTTAAACCAAGTCAATTCCGCAGCTCCCCTCTCTTCTGGCTTGGACGACATGCAGGCAGGAGCAAAGGGCTCTTCTTCACAGAACATGTGTAATACAATAAATGTAACAAAAATATTCCTGCTTAAGTGTTCCATTATTACAGTAACTGTTCATGGAATATTTTCCAGCCCCAAGCACCCCGAGCACAAATGCCTGTAAAAACAGCAGCTGACAGAAACCAGCCATTCAGCCCAGACTGGAGAATGTGCTACAAAGTTTCAAGGATGAGGCAGGGCAGGAGAGAAAGGAAGAGTTCAGGAGTGCTTTAATGCTTTGTACAGATGGCATGATACCCTCAGCCCTCTGGCACCAAGGGAAATTGCACAGCCTTCAACTTAACCACAATAAAGAACATTCCTATCAATCTAATGTTGCCAAAAATGCGATAGATAAGAGCTAAAAGGGCTTTGCCAGCCTTTGGCTTGTCTCACCAACTGCACTTGTGTCCTAAACAATAGCTTGATACTCCCTGACAAGCAAAGTCAAACCACTTCTTCTATACTCTTTCCATGCAATCACAATCACCTTTTATCCTAAGACTAGTGCAGTCCCCTTAATATTCTCCATTCAGAGGAACCCCCAGCACAGGACCCATTGTATGCGGATGGAGCACTCACAAAATGAGTGGGGTATTAGAAAATGGATAAAAGCAAAATGGCATACTAGGCCCTTGTATCTTAATACAGAATAGAGCTGTAAATGTCAATTGGCTACATCACGCAGGGATCCTTACCTGAGAAGGTATAAATTATTACTTTCAGCTTCCTTTATAAAGCAATAAATGTCATATCTATAAATGTAACTTCCTGCCGAAAAACAGCAATTTTCTAATAGAGCCTCAATATTTCTGGCGGCACAGAGGACAAACTGGATTTCTAGGAGTGAATGTCACTCACTACCAGTGGCTTGTGAAAGCCAGTCAAAAACTGGACCAGGTTCAAAATTTCTGCAGGTTTTTTTTTTAAAACTTAAAATGCCTTTGCTGAAGCAAAGGTATTTTATTTAATATTGCCAGTTAAACCCTTCCTTTTAATTATACATGTTCTGCATTATAATTATGGCCCTACCAAATTCACGGCCATGAAAAAGTCGCCACGGACCATGCAATCTGGTCTTTTGCATGCTTTTACCCTATACTATACAGATTTCACGGAAGAGACCAGCGTTTCTCAAACTGGGGGTCCTGACCCAAGCGGGAGTTGCAGGGGGGTCACAAGGTTATTTTGGGGGGGGTCGTGATATTGCCACCCTTACTTCTGCGCTGCCTTCAGTGGAAGCAGGAGAGCGGTGGCTGGTGGCCGGGTGCCCAGCTCTGAAGGCGGCCGCCCGGCCAGCAGCAGCGCAGAAGTCAGGGTGGCAAAACCACACCATGCCACCCGCGCTGCTGCCGTCAGAGCCGGGCGGCCGGAGAGCGGCGGCTGCTGGCTGAGGGCCCCGTTCTGCAGGCAGCAGCGCAGAAGTCAGGGTGACGACACCGTGCCGGGCCAACCTTACTTCCGCGCCGCTGCTGGCGGCGGCTCTGCCGTCAGAGCCGGGCTCCCGGCCAGCCGCCACCGCTCCCCAGCTGCACAACCGCCAGCAGCAGCGCAGAAGTCAGGGTAGCCGTACTGCAACCCCCCCATAACCACCTTGCAACGCCCCCCCCAACACCTTTTTGGGTCAGGACCCCTACAATTGCAACACCATGAAACTTCAGCTTTAAATAGCTGAAATCATGAAATCTACTATTTTAAAATCCAATGACCGTGAAATTGACCAAAAATGGACAGTGAATTTGGTAGGGCCCTAATTATAATATAAACAGAACTTTCCTCCAATCCTGCAGATTTCCCACTGGAAAATTTCCTATCATTTAGACTTCGATGTGAACAATCAGTTTAGCATATTTAAACTAATCATAAATTCTAAAGATAAAATGGGTAACTGGATTAGTCATAGCGACCGGATTAGTCATAGCTATCTCCAAAAAGACAGAAGTTTAGATGTTAACAATGTATCTTTGTTTAGCAGAAGCCCTCTTCTTGTGCTCTTTTGAAGAACGTCCTGTCTTTGACTGCATTATCTAAACAAAACTGTGTAAATAACCCAACAGGGATGGAGAGATAAACACATACATCATCAGAGGAACAACAGAACACACATGATGGATTTAGAGCTATAGGAATTCCTCTTTTCTCTCTCTGAAGTTTACCATATTCTCCTACCGTTGATTTCTCTCATGTCAGACCTTCTCCCTCGCGCACACACACAAGGTGGATATGTAGATAGAAACACAATTCTGTACCATATCGATAGATAGTAGATAACCTTGATAGATAGGGTGCATACCATGTTCACTGACAAATGCCACGTAGCTCTTCCTGGAGAGAACTTTTGTTTCTATACATAAGGGTAAAACCTTTGTTTTTCAAGCTGCAAATGGTAATTGTTATAAATATTTTAAAATAATCACCATTGTGGGGCATCTGTGTACCTTTGGGAAGCAGTGTGTTGAGAGGGGGACATGTATGTGAAGGCAGCAGGGTCTGCTTTAGTAATTATCTCATTCCCCAATTCCTCACTGCCACAGACTCTCCTCTCTCATGACCACACTGGTGCTTCTCTCCCATCTGTAGGCCTCCATACGAAAGCAAAAAGAAAAGGAGTACTTGTGGCACCTTAGAGACTAACCAATTTATTTGAGCATAAGCTTTCGTGAGCTACAGCTCACTTCATCGGATGCATACTGTGGAAAGTGTAGAAGATCTTATTATATACACACAAAGCATGAAAAAATACCTCCTCCCACCCCACTCTCCTGCTGGTAATAGCTTATCTAAAGTGATCACTCTCCTTACAATGTGTATGATAATCAAGTTGGGCCGTTTCCAGCACAAATCCAGGTTATCATACACATTGTAAGGAGAGTGATCACTTTAAATAAGCTATTACCAGCAGGAGAGTGGGGTGGGAGGAGGTATTTTTTCATGCTTTGTGTGTATATAATAAGATCTTCTACACTTTCCACAGTATGCATCCGATGAAGTGAGCTGTAGCTCACAAAAGCTTATGCTCAAATAAGTTGGTTAGTCTCTAAGGTGCCACAAGTACTCCTTTTCTTTTTGCGAATACGGACTAGCATGGCCAGGACTCTTCCCTAAGGGATTCAAAACATACATTTGCTCCTGTACTGTTGCCTCTTATTGTTTTTACTTGCAGATTACTCACCCCTGGGGAGGGGGTGAGGAACGCACCTCATTTGACAGGTGTGGGCCACATCACTTAGGCCCAGATTGTTAAAGGTACTTAGGTGCTGCTGAGCTCGTTTTCAAAAAGTGATGTAGGCACATAGGAATGGAATTTAGGCTATTATGTGACTAAATCCCTTTTAAAAATAAGATTTGGACTCCTAAATCATGTAGGCATTGCAATACTGAGCACAATGCCTTAATACCTGTAAAACTCTGGGCCCTAATACTCAACTGGAAGGTGCTAGACTCTGGTCATGACAGTAGTATAAGAACCAACGCTGACAGGAATAGACAGACTAGTATGGCCGGTGGGCTTGGCTATGTAAAAAACATATTGAGACGCATGGAGGGTCTCACCACCAAATACTGCAGCCCAAGCCCAGCACTGTACTAAGTCACCCGAGAAACGTGAAATCTCTATGCAGCATGGTTTCCTTTGTGAGCTGGGTTTTTGGTATGTCACCTATTTTGTTGGATCATCCCTGACAAGCTTCCAAGAACTGGTGTTTTTTTAAAGGAGGGTTTGAAATGGAGGTTGCCAGCTCCACCAGGCAAATCATGAGGCAGAAAAAATAGAATAAAATAGGCTCAAAATCATGAAAATTAAAACAAAAATAAACCACACTTCTGGCAATCGCTAAGTAGCAAGTGACCCTCCCTTTCAGTGTGTGAGATAATCCAATGTGAAATATACCCAGATCTCTCTCTCTCTCTCTCACTCACACAGAGGCCAGGCCAGGATGGGAGGGGACACACCCTAGAGCCATCCTTTGCCAATCCCAGACATCCCCTTGGAGTTGAGGTTGCTAACTTTCTAATTGCACAGAACCAAACATTCTTTCCCCACCCCCTTCCCTGAGGCTCCACCCCTGCCCCAAAACCCCACCGCCCCGCTCACTCAATCCCCCCACCCTTCCCTTTGTCGCTCACTCTCCCCCACACTCACTCGTTCACTTTCACCATGCTGGGGCAGGGGTTGAGGTGTGGGAGGAGTGGGTGGGCTCTGTGAAGGAGTTTGGGTGCAGGATGGAGCTCAGGGCTGGGGCAGGGGTTGGGGTGCAGTGTGTGGGAGGGGATTTGGGGTGCGGGCTCTGGGCCGCACTTGCCTCAGGCGGCTCCCAGAAGCAGTGACATGTCCCTCGGCGCTGAGGTGTAGGGGTAGCCAGGCGGCTCTGCACAGTGTTTGCTGCCTCCACCCGCAGGCACCGCCCCCACAGCTCTCATTGGCCATGGTTCCTGGCCAATGGGAGCTGCAGATCTGGCACTTGGCGCGGGGGCAGTGCACAGAGCCCCCCGGCTGTGCCTCTGTCTAGGAGGCGCTTCCATGGAGCTGTGCCGAGCCAGGTAGGGAACCTGCCAGCCCCGTTGCACCAACTGGACTTCTAACTGCCCAGTCAGAGCCACCAGGGTCCCTTTCTCGACAGGGTGTTCCAGTCGAAAAATGGACATCTAACAACCCTAGCCTTGGACACAGTCTGCAAGCTCACTCCCCAACCCAATGAGCAATGCCTCTACCTCCCCTGAGCACTTTTCCTCCTCCTGTGCTAGCAGTTGAGCTGGGTGGGAAATGGAAAACACTGGCTGAGAGTTTAAAATTTTTTCCATGTCTCGAATCAGGCCAAAAAGTCAAAATCCCAAAAATATTTGTGAACCAAAGACCCCATTTTTTCCCCTTTCAGGTCAACTGAAACATTCCATTTTCACTGTGACCTTTTAAAACCCCTTTTCCCAGGCTAATTAGCTTAAATTTAGAAACAGAAACCCATTTTAAATCAGAAAAGAGGAATTTTTCCTTTTGAAAATGTAAAAATAAAATCAACGATTTCAAAACTTTTTTCAATGTTTTTGTGAGTTTGGGAATTCATTGAACCCATCCCTATGCTGCAAACAGCTTTGGTGTCCACAAATAGGCATTTTTTCAGTGGAAAACATTAGTCAAAAAACTCCTTCCCAGTTTTAGCTATTGTCACACCTCGCCCAAGCGGACGGCGCAGGGATCCCAGCATGCCTCCCATGTACATTTCTGTGCCTTTGTTTAAAAACCTCCATGTTTTCTTGCTCCTATAATTTTGTTCCTTTTTCATCTGGGTGTTTAGTAGCTGCTTGAGCAGCTTGCTCATTCCAGGAATTGTTTGGGAGAGTCGTAACTGCTATTTAATTCAGTAACAGCAACAGAAGTACAATCACTGTCAGAAATGGGTCTAACCAGCTATTAAACAGCATATTGGGTCTGATGCAATATAAAATACATCCCCCATTTCTTGTAAAATCTGTTCAAACAGAGAGACTGGATTCTTTCTAAAGTCCCGTCTCAGAAACCTTGGCAAGGGTACCTGAATGCCTCCCTGATCTGAACTGGATTAGAACCACAAGACAGATAGACAGAACAGCCACATCAATGCTAAAGGAGCATTTTTGCCAGGGTAACCTCTTCCTCAATAACTAAGTTCAAAGGACACGCTACTGCTCTGGAAAGATTCTTGTAGCTGCAGGTACATTAGGGATAATTCATCATTGGTTTAATTTCTTTTTAATGTTAAACTGAGATGTTTGATTTCCATTAACACATAACCGACACAGGCCATATAATAACTGCAAAATATATTACACATATAAAGCATACTAAACTTGCACAGTATGGTATGTAGTTTTGTATTAAAACATAAAATGCTTAATAAAAATTAATGTGGGAGGAATGTGTAGCTATCTTCATTTGGAAATTAGACTTATGGATGCCTTCTGCTGTAGTTCCTCTGATGAACCCGTAATGATGTGTTTCATCTTTTCTGACCTTGATACAATCTGTAATTCTGTTTATGAAATGTCCGCTTCTCTTTTAACAACTGTAACCAATTATTACCATATGATTGTTATAATTATATTTGCCTGCACATCATAGCTATTGCTGTTGGTGTTACCCTAACGTCATACTGAGCTGAGATAAAAGGAGATATATCCAGAGATAATTATAACTGGATATTTAGTTTGTTGTCTTTGACGGACCAAGGCCCATAAGACAATGGAAGAAGGTGTGGGAGGAGCTTACGTTAATAGCTATAAACAGCTTCTCCAGTGAATACTGAGCTGACAGGAACATGAGGTTACAATTCAGGGTGCTGAATGTGACAGGCTGGAAGTGAAAGTCCCTGTGTTATATAGGTTCCCATTTCCCTCCACTGAACATGAGGCTTAAGAGGAAAGGGATCTCTTCTCTTGCTTGTTGCTTTGTCAGCTGCCATACTGCAGCAGAGGAGCAGCCATGAGACCACACTAGAGTGATTTACAAGTAATTACCGCCAGTGTGCTTGGCCCTGACTACAGCAGGATACAGAAGACAATCCCCACTTCCCTGGGGCCCGTAAGATAAATAGACTGATAACATGAGATGTGCCCAGAAGGACACACTGTCTGATTAGCATATTTTTGGTGATGAATGGGTGACACTTTCGTTGACCTGGGTCAGTGGCTTTGTGGAAGGAAAAGCAGGGAGTAGGTGCAGTGAGCAGAAATTTGAAAACAAGATGGGCACCTGGCACGCTGGGATGGGGGTAGGGGAGTTCCAGGTGTATGTGGGCAAGGAAGGAAGCACGAAGACAAGCGTGTGCAGTGCAATGGGTAAGAAGGTGCACAGGAGTGCAAATACAACACTAATGGGTTTAATACAAAATGCATCCCAGAAATCTGCACACAGCTGAATAACCAATGAGAAGGGATAGAGAACCAGAAGCACAGGGCAACGGAGAAGAGACGTTTCCTGGGGAGACTATCGGGTTTCGTTTCCCTCTCCATTTCAGTGATACCCAGAGGTTGTTCCAGATGGCAGCATGGCACAGGGGCCTTTGCATCCACTTTGGTGAAAATCCAGCGAAGTCACGGAGGAGCTGGGCTGGGAGCATTGAGGAGTAGAAGCAGAAAGAGAGAGACAAAGTAAGTAAAACGGGCTGGACAAGTCCAGGGAAGACAACCTGCCCCTGGAGCCTAGAAGGAGCACAGAGGCGAGAGGAGCGGCAGGATGACTCTTCTTCATGCGTGCAAGGCAGTGGCAGGAGTATTCTGCACTTGCATCCTGGGGGAGGCCCAGTAGATGGGTGTTGGAAGTGCCAAGATGAGAGATGAAGCCAGGCAGGGCTGTAACACAGGAGGTCAGTGGAGACAATGACCATCAGGCTTGCAGATATTCTGTACAGTAGGTGAAGTGGGAGGAAAAGGGGGTCTCAGAGCCAAGGGTGGTGATAATGATGCTATGACGAGTGGGAATTTTCTGCAATATTTTTATGAGTGGCATGCATGACAGTGACTTACTTGACTAGGGATTTCTACCCCATGGGCTCAGAAGAGTTAAAATGCTCCTGGGACAGAGGAGACATGCAGTGTGTGTGTCATGTAATGGTTTCTGGTGGAATAAATGGGTCATTACAGGACTGGCTGAAACCAACCTCCATCAGTGGAGGAACTGAACAACAAACAATTAACACCTAACAATGGGAAACTCTGGCAGGTGACGCATACGACTTCAGCATGGCTCTGCAGGAGGTGGAGTAGGGGCTCAGAGAGGTCAGAAGGCTGGGATAAGAGTTGGCTTTTGGAGACACTCAGCAGCTCTCCCCTGGGGCAGACAGAGAGAAGGAAAGAGCCAAAAGGGATTCCACTGGCACAGGGAGTGGGAGGGAAGGAACACACAATTCATCAAGCAGGGCTTAATTTGTAATGAAAGCGGTGCCGGGGCTCTTAACTCGCACAAATTAAGCCCTGCCATCAGGGGTTTCATTTTAGCAAGGAGGTGCTCCCTACGGTTTTCTGTACTAGGCTTGATCCCATTCCCATTGAGGACAGTGGCAAACTTCTATGAACTACACATTAGGCTCAACACTTGTTAGCACTTGTCATTGAAAAGATTTGTCATATTAGCTCGGTAGTTTTGAGAAGGCTGGAGTAGCTTGGTCTCCTGGAATGCTGTCATTGGCATGGATGGTCACCTGCCAAGAACCACATGACTCTCTCCAGATCATTCCTCAAAAGCTTTGTAGGGTAGCACCTCTGTTCTAAGGCTCCTAGAAAGGCTGTTTACAGCGCTGCCTTAGGGCTACATGTTGAGCTGCCGCACGTTCAGCCATCATCTGGAAAAGCAGGTCTGAGTATAAATGCTGTGAAATGAGGCCAGACTGTTCAAAGTCGGGGGCCTAAAGCACAGCACCTAACCCCAGGGCCTGATTTTCAGAGTCAATTCCCCTAAAGGACTAGTTTCAGAGTAGCAGCCATGTTAGTCTGTATTCGCAAAAAGAAAAGGAGGACTTGTGGCACCTTAGAGACTAACCAATTTATTTGAGCATAAGCTTTTGTGAGCTACAGCTCACTTCATCGGAGTGAAAGCTTATGCTCAAATAAATTGGTTAGTCTCTAAGGTGCCACAAGTCCTCCTTTTCTTTTTCCTAAAGGACTAGTTGCCCTCTGACAGGGTCTAATTACGCATTTAGGTGTGTAAATTTTAGACACCCCATGTCTGAAAATTCAGCTCTGTGCCACATTTTTCTCCATATAGAACTTTGCAACATTCTCTTTCCAGTTATCCAAAACCAAAATTCCTAGTAAGTTATTGCCTCAACCCCAACATTAGCCTCTGCAAAGCAATCCAATCCAATCCAACTCAAACGTAGTTTTACAGGGATTGTCTCAGAACGGCAATATCAGGGATTATGGGATTCTACAAAAGGCTGCCCCCAAGGAGGAATATTTTTCGTTCCGAGGATTTGGGAATTTATTTTAAGAGGAAAATGCCACTCTTTGGAGGCTGACCTCTAGGAAAGAGAGCTGGTCTCCCAAAGACATTTACTGATCCATTGATAACTGTCATCATATCCAATAGCAACAGAGCTGCCATACCCCCTCAGAAAAACCCAACTCCGCACCAGGAAATGTGTCCCAAATTGAGGTTGGCAAAATCAGACAGACAGCCTGAGCTGTATGTGCAGGAATGAGAAGTATATTTATTTGGGCTTAGAGGGGACATGTTAAATTTTATTTCTTGTAAATGTTTTGCTCACAAAGCAGGAAGTTGCTACGAGTCAAATGGATCAGACAATTAAGGCGCGCAAACATAATACAAATCTGCATTTGTTCAGCTGCTTCTTAAAAGAGTTCACCATTTTCTTTCTTCCACAACTCAATTTACTCAGGGAGATCAGGCTCTTCTCCAGATAAGCACATTGACTTTAAAATAAAATGTGTGGCAACAGCTGCAGCACTGAGACTGAAGCAGACAGAGATGTGGCAGTGAATGATAATTAAATCCACTTTCTTCATCCGTCATTTTTTTACTGCAGGTGCCAGCGTAATAAATCTCGGCTTGACTCTTTTGTCAACTGGCAGTGAACACATTTTAACGTGAAATCTCAGGGGATGAATTAAGAGTCACTTGGCCTTGTAAAGGAGGGAGGGTTTTACTTCTAACCTGCCAAGTAGGCAACTCATAGCTTATTGGTTTCATAATATTTTATTATTTTGATGATACATATAGGTGATGCTATATTTCAATTCACTACCGTACACTGACTGGAACTCAAACATTTCCACCATCCTTTGTAAATAAATATTTTTCGTAAACCTTTCCGATATTTTGCAACTTTTTATTTTTTAAGCAAGTAGCCACTTCCGTACTTTACAGTGAAGTTAGATTTAATCTCTTTGTACTTCTTTCCCTAACCAGCCCCATTCACAGATCCCAGGCACAGTTACAACGGGAGCATTGTGTTGACAAACATGACAGAGGAATATTTTGAGAGAAGGGGTGGAACAGGTCTGTCCAAGTTCACAAGGCAATTTCTGAGGTTGGGAAATTAGACCCACAATTGCTCACATAGCTTCGTTGGCTTGACAAATTAAACCTTATTATTTGTATTGTGATAGTACCTACAGCCCCACGGTGCTAGGCACCGTACGCACACGCACACCACACACAGGGTCCTGCTTCAAAGAGCTTACAATCCAGGAGAAGCGGTGCAGAGGGAACGCTGTACAACTCCTTGCCTATTTCAGGAGACAGATGCATCATTGCTGTAGATTCTGATTCTAGTTCAACCACCACGAGGGCAGCAGTAACAGGGTAATTTATTTTTATTGTTGCCGATTCGTGTGACCAGCGCCATACAGGGGTCGGCAACCTTTGGCCCGCGGCCCACCAGCGTAAGCGCCTCGCAGGCCGGGCCCGTTTCTTTACCTGCCGCGTCTGCAGATTCGGCTGATCGCGGCTCCCACTGGCCGCTGTTCGCTGCTCCAGGCCAATGGGGACTGTGGGAAGTGGCGCGGGCTGAGAGATGTGCTGGCCCCCGCTTCCTGCGGTGGCAAACTGTGGCCAGGTAAACAAACCGGGCTGGCCTGCCGGGGGCTTACCCTGGCAGGCTGCAGGCCAAAGGTTGCCGATCCCTGTTCTAGAAAGAAGATCCACAATAACCTTTTCCTTATAACAACTTAACTGCTGGACAGGACCTACAAGACCATTGGTCACCTTCACTGCCTTTCATTTTGGTAAAGTGCTTATGCTCACACCATTACATTTGTGCTACTTTTAGATTTTTAAAAACTGAATACAACAGTGTAAAATTAAAATAGCACATGTTCTAATTAGACAGTGCAGGCTTAAAGCAAGTTAGTTTGCTTCACTATGTTTCAAACTCCTACGTTCTTACGTTCCTTTATCTCAAATAATAACATAAGATTTCCTCACATATCTTTACTTGTGAATACTTCAGACTAAAGCAGAGACAGCAGAAAGCAGCTAAGAAAGAAATTTAAATTCTGAACAGAGGCCAATGGCAGTGGAAGCTTAGCAAACTCCTGTTTAGCACACATCACATTTCAAAGGAAGTGAGTAATACAGGAGGCGAAGCACATACAGATCTCAACTTGTAAAAGGCCAAATTCAAACACTTAGGAGCTCACAAGCTCAAGAATAGTCAATATTTTCATGACACCCCTCCCCCCCACCCAAATGAAAGCATTCTGTAGCGGTATAGAACTGGTAGCAGGGGCCATGCTAATCTGGATCATTGTGGTAGTCACCTGTTAATCAGCATGAGCTCTGGAAGCCACTCTTCTGCCCTGAAAGCCCTCAGGAAACTTTTTTATTAATTATTATGTTAATTATAATGGGACTGAAGGCCACACTCAAGATCAAAGTCCGATTGTGCCAGATGCCATAAAAGTCAAAGACACAGTCCCCCTCCCCAAAATGCTAGGGTGGGATTTTCAAAAGTATCTAAATGATTTCGGAGCACAAGTCCCACTGACTTCTCATGGGACGGAACTTCTGTAAATTCCATCCTCTGACAATAGACAATTCAGAAAAAATCAGAAATTAGATTACATCCAAGTTCAAATGATTTTCCAGGAAAGTAGGTTTATCATCTCTGGCCAAAACAGCTAATGGAGATACTATATGAACAGCCAAACAAAACCAAGACCTTATCAAATCATAAAACCTTAAAAGCAATGGCTGTGTCAGCTCAAAACAAGTAACTTCATCTATAAAATACTTAATCTTCTGGAGTGAAACAAACACTAATATGCAGTTTCAAACCAAGATTAGTTACTTGGTACACACTTAATTTGAAGATCTTTAGAAGAGAGAGAAACTAACATGTTCTTGAATAAATGTTGTAATCTCACATTAATCTAATTTTTCATTCTGCAATTTACTACTGACACAGCCAGATAAAGAGCTGATTTTAACAACATTTGCTATTTTAAAAGTGGGCCTGAATTTTTTTCAGTGGCAAACGCTAGCAATTATTCAATGTTTACCTAAAAAGCACAGTTTAGCTGATTAACCCCATGTTCCCACTGCAAACTGTAAGAAGTATCTTGGTAAAAGTTTAATTATTTTAAGGTAAAATATCCAGGAAAATTCAGTAAGAGATTATCAGATTCAATTACATTTTCTTTGTAAAGCAGTACTCACATTATCTATTGCAGTACCACAGATAAGTTCATTTGGCTGGCAGTTTATGTTCTCCCTCTACTATTAGGTGAGCTATTTGTGACTGGAGATAGGTTGTCTCTGTTCTAGCCTTTTGCCTGAACCTGCAGAACAGAGTTCATAGTCTTTGCAATGGAATTGACTGTGATGTGACAAATGCAGCTTCATGGCCAAGTCTGAGCAAGTTTGTAATCACTTGTACTTCAATCATGGCCAAGTGTCTCAACAAAAACTCTGAAAAACAAACGAGGTACAAGTGGTAGTGTTTAGATCTGGAAATTTCCCCCAATATGAAAAGAAAACAAACCCCAATAAAGTTGTGCCCGCTTTGTAGCATGTAACTATATGACCGTCCTATTCTTATTGTTACATCAATAACCTGTAGGTCAGTAGTTCTCAATCGGGGGTCCGGAGCAGGTTTCCTTCGAGCATGGACTGGGACTGCGCTGTGTATAAAACACTGCTGAGCAAACTGTCTGGTAAACCCAGCAGCATGTAAAGCAATAAAAGAACCATTCCAACTTGCTCAAGTTTATATTTTACCATGGTTGTATTGGGTAAAATTACAGCATGACGAGGACAATAATGAAGTTATTTATCTCCTAGCCAAAGTTCTGCCTTTTGGCCTCTGCTGCACACAGGACGTCCCTCTTTTCTCCCTCAGGATTGTATAGAGAGCGCTGCACATTCCAAGCTTCCTGGTGAGCAATTAAAAAGATTGTCAACAGAATATTGTCTCAGGGTAATGGTCTCCTGATGCCAGGTAAATGCCATTTTGAAGCCAGGTCATTTTTCAGATATAAACATTGCAGGAAAACCAAAGCATTTATTTGCAATTGGGACACATTCATCCTGTAACAATGTTCTGTTCCACTGACTTTTTTTCTATTACAGCAAATGATTAATGATATAAGCTCTGTCACTGTTTGTGATGAATGCTGGTACAGGAAAGTTGCAGTTGTGAGTGTTATTTTAAAATGCTGAATTTTTATTGGCTTAGAGAATGGACGCATTCTGTGCCTCAGCCACACATAATTTAGAAACAAAATACAGTATTTTTATGAATAAGCCAGTCACTGATTGTCTTGGCAATTTTTCACTGGTCAGTCAGTAAGAGGATTTCATCTAGCAGTGGGACTGGCTGACACCAATTTCATCTGGAAAAATTACATGTAGAATCTTTGTTCTCAAGTGTAATTGTGACTGGTGCCTATAAAGACCTATCTGGAAAAAAACACCCACCCAAGTGGAGCAGGCTTTGATTTCATCACAACTTTGTTTAAACAAGAGAAAACAAAACCAATGTAAAAAAAAAAATTATATTTTATATATATATATATACACACACACACCAACAAATTCAAAAATTAAATTAATTACAATAATTACAAGTCAGAAAATTAAATGTAATAAGTTTTTAATATGCCCATAAATCAAATAATTGTAAATCAAACCCATAGTGCATCAGCAGCATCATTTCCCTTCAGATATATGTAAATTGTTCATCATTCATATTATGGAAAATGGTAAATGGGGAAGTCTTACAGTAACTCCTCTCCTTTCTCAGTTGGACTAGGTTCCTGGCATCTCATATCTTAATTTGATCATCTTTATTAGCATCCTTTCTTGGAAAATATAAAAATTCAATCTAAAGGATACTTGGGTAAGAAGAAAAAAAACACACCCCAAATATAAAGCAGTGCTTATTTTTCCACTCAAGATTTTTGAGAATACGAATTAGGAACACCTCTAAAATAGATCTGAATTTATTCAATTCTGCAGATAAGTATAAATTTGAAAGAAATCATAGACACAGATAATGTCTATCTCCCCACCCTAAAATGACCAGAGAGGACTGCAGTCCATAGTGAACCAGAGGGCTAGTTTGATGAAGTATACAGGTTATAAGCCACAATTTAGATAGTGAACAGGAACCACACCTTTACGTACAGAGCAGAGCCCACTGTCCGTGCCTAAATGATAATGGAAAAAGTGGGATGGATCCAATCAAGTGGCCAAGTGTTTATCAATATCACCTGGCATTTAACTGCATCTATACAGGGCCAGGAACCATGTAAACTTGGTATTACCAACTTGGTTCTGTCTGAGGGCAACAATTTTGAGCATTTATGAATTAAGCAGTTCATACTAAGACCAACAAAAATTCATTTCCCATTTTAGTGTTTACACCCTTTAAATACTTAAACTGTTACTCCCCATCTCTCACCACAGGTCATAGCTTAGGCAAGCCATGCAAAGCACTATTTAGCTCTTTCTTCAGCATCTTGGTTGCTATTCCCTGAACTTCCTCCAGTTGGTTTAAATCCTTCCTATACCGAGGTGTGAGAAGTATTCTGGCAAGTCACACCACAGCTGTAGAAAAGGGAACAGTTACCGCCCAGCCCTGTGACAGCACACTTCCCTTTACAAAACAGGATACATTTTAAAGTGTTCCTAGCATGAAATTAATTTAAATTCTACTTACATGACAGACTGTTAGACTCTCTTGGGTAATTTTTTGCTTTAGTTTGGTTTTTGGTGCAAATTATTTAAGGTACATACATGTTAAAAGTCAAACTACATAAGTAGGTCTTTACCCAATAGGCCTAAGCAGCTGAAAAGCTCTGAATAGGCACTTTATAAGCCTCCATTAAAAAGATTTTAAAAACAGTATCTTCAGAAAGTTTAATTGACTTTAACTTTGTCATGAAAGAGAAACTCTAATGTGGAAGCTTTTGGTTGAGTCACATTGGCCTTACCTCTGAATTCTCCAGTCTCTCTCATTTCATAACCTGTTCCTCACCAGTTCTGTTTTGTTATCTGTACCAGAGAGGAGTTTATTAAGGCAGACCTACCGTACATCTTCATAGGAGCTAAAGGCAGGCTCATAAATTCATATCAAATGCCAGTTGGAGCTAGACAAACTGTTTCACAAGAGTGGGCAGAAGGACTTGGTTCTGCAGGCAGCCAGGCATTGTGCTTAGCAGAAGCAGGATAACCACACTCCCTGGACAAGTGTGCACTGAGCAGTTTTAAACGGGCCTACCACACAGTACTAGAAGACAGGACTCAAGTGCTCCTGTGTCCCCAGTAAGAACCACCACCCAGGTAGTACCCAGATCCCGCCATGTGTCCTGGAACACAAACAGCCTCCTTGCAGGGTTCAGCTCACAAGCAAGGGCTATACACACCAGAACCCGAGCACTTAGTTCAGCGCAGGGATGATCTCAGTCTGGGGAAAGTCCCAACGAAACGAATGGCAAGGAATACTACAACGCCCACCTTTTCCACCCATGTCTTCGCCAAGGCTGTTGAGGAGGAAGTGGGCTGATGTGGACATATTTATGTGCCGATTATGTGACATTTACCCAGAGCAGTGAATAGGGGCCTAGAGTTGTATTTTAAAAATCCAAGTGAATAATAATAATATAATAGATAAATAGCATCTTATCTTGCCAATATTTCACTAGTACGCAAGTGAAGAGACTATGAAGCTGAAGTGTCTGAGCACAAACAAAGTGCAGCAAGACCTTTGTGTACAGAACCAAGTACAGCAACTACTGGCTGAAGCGTTAGCATTGTTGGGCAAGCAGACCAGCACCATGCAGAGCTTTGAAAACAAGTGTAGGATGCAGGCAGCAACTGGAGACCAACAGGAGCAGAATATGGATCTAAGGGGTCTAGAACAGAGATCACCAGATAAAACCCCATAGAGAAAAATCACAACTCACTTAGCCAATGTGCCGGAAACCACACCACGGCAGGACGCCTGTATTTGGGTAATGTTATTTGCTTCTAATCCAAGCCATGTAAGGTACAAACAGATACTACAGTGAGGGCTTTGCAAACAATCATTTGCCAAGAACAAATGAGCTGAACCAACAGGAGATGCAAAAAACCAAACACAAAGCACAAAAAAGCACACAACCACGACTAGTAAACAATCAGTCCTGTATTCTGTGCTTATCCCAAATGCTTCTGAGGCCACAGACAAAAGGTTGGATACTGTATCAGTGTCACAGCAAAACAGAACATGCATGGCTCGGCCTTTGAAAGGGATTCTGGGGTCAGGCGTTCAGCTTCCACTGAAAGTGAATTGAAGTTGAGTCCCTGATACTTTAGGCTTTTTTTAAAATCCTAGTCTAAAAGTTTAATGGTTCATGACCATACCCAGAAGCTCAATGGCATCAGCCTACTCCATCTGTAAGGCAGTGGAAATAGAACTCTTCAAAGAACGTCTTCTGTTCCAAAACCAAAGCTCTCTCCTTGTGTGATAAACAAACAGCTCCCCTGCATAAGCAAGGCCCTTATATATAACAATGAAAACAGAGTCTTATAATAGAAAGTGTTAGGCAACCTTAACTGTGTATGTCCCTACCGTATCCTTTGCTTATAACCATATATATTCCGTTATGGAGGGTAGTTACATTTAAAATCCATTTTGTTTAGACTATGGCAGATTTAGCTTTTTTCTTTTCTCTTTTTATTTTAAATGCCCATTTTCAATCTTGTACTTGCTAACATAGGTGAAATGGACAAACCAAAACGTATTGCAAAGCAAATGCTGTAACAGGCAGAAAAACACTGCTGTTTCCTCGACCACTCAAACGTGTCTTGACCAATAACACTGATCTTATGTATCAGACAATCCCTATCACAAGAAGGAAAACCAAAGACTGTCAGTGTGTGTGTCTGGTGATGAGCATATGGGGAAGTGAGAATTTTGTGAGAATATGTCACAAAAACCAAACCCAAGAAAGACCTCATGCCTAAAACTCTCAGACAAGTTGTGACAAGCAATATGATAGAGAGACACACTCCTTATGTGCCAGTGATTTAAAATTACCATGAAGAATGTAATTTAACACACTAGCAGTATTACAACTTGGACTTTGTTTCTTCTGTCATTGAGCTTCTTCAAAATTTAAAATTTGAAAATGGGATAAGAAGAGATGGAGGACACCAGCAAGGAAGGAAGGAAGAGCAAACGGAAGTCAGATATCTCATTAAAATGGAGACGACACTTTGATACAGTGAAAAGCAATCCTTGAACAGTTTTCTTGCCATGTTCATTTCCTGGAGATCTGTAAACTCTCAGGACTAGGTGACACTTACTGTATGATGCCAGCATCCACCAAACAACACATCTTCACCAAAAAAGCATGAAGTGTAAATTCTGAATTTATCACACATGAAAGCAGAAATAGCAACATTACTTCCCAGCCCAATTCCCTGTAGCTGTCACATAAAACTTTGCCCGGGGCGGGGGGGGGGCGGGGGGGGATGAGGAGATGGAATTGGCTGCATCAGACAGGCAGGAAAAGATCTCATTTTAAGACTGCATTAGTGTCCCATTAGCAGGACTACATATATTCTCATCCCCTACCTTCTATGGAGTAAATGTAACTACTCCCAACTGCCCTCGAAGAGCCATCCTGGGAGAACATTGAGCTTAGAGGTCCACAGGACTTCAACATGGCTCTGTTCAGTTGGTGATACTTCCAAATGGAAGTTTACAGGCAATTTATATAGGGGACTTTCAATGAGAGCTGAATGCTTAACTGCCCTTTGTACCTTTGAAAATCTCCCCTATAGTTACCTAAAACAAAATAATCGAGGGGATAGAAGTGTTTACAAGGGCAGTGCCTCACACGATCAATTATGACCTCAACTGTACATGTATTTTCAGAGCTTCATTTTGAGGTGCTTTGTGATCAAACATTTTTCATCAGTAGGGTGACCAGATAGCAATTGTGAAAAATTGGGACAGGGGGTGGAGGGTAATAGCAGCCTGTATGAGACAAAGCCCTGAATATTGGGACTGTGCCTGTAAAATCAGGACATCTGGTCACCCTACTGACCAACGATCTGAATCATACCTTGTCCTTTTACAGCCATGAATTCAGCCATCCAAGTAAACAAGAAAGATGCAACCAAAAGGACTGGAGAGGAATATCCCTTTGCCTCCAGATTACTGCTTAAAATCCCACCCTGGCTGGTAGTGGCCACAAACTGCTGGTAGTTGGGTGTCTGATAGGAAATGAATTGGAGGGAACGCAGTCCAGTTCCTAGTGAGCAAGTGTGCACAACAATAAATAAATAATGGGTATTGGTCCCCTTGTGGACAATCCCAGGGAAGACGCATGGGACTGAAATGTTCTTTCACCCTCTTGAGCAGGTACCTCCTACGTCAGGTTAGAAGCATCTTAGAGTGAGATATTAAGGAAAGTTGCTTTGCCCCTGTGTGTACTGGCCATAAGGATAGTTGAACCAGTGCGAGAAGGATTTCACCTCAATTATTTATTTTATATAAAAAGACAGCAGTTTTGCACAGGTGCTGACTGAGCACATATAAATTAATGCAGCCTCTCCATTCTCCAGGTGTCACTTTCATAACAGAATGATTACTGTTTATGGTGACACTGAGTATAATAGCAACAAGAATGAATCCTTTAACTTGTTAAACATCTAAAATACCATGTTACCTTTTGCTTTATTATAGGCAGAGTAGTAATGATGAAAATGCTGTTTGCAGGAAAATAAAAAAGCCTATTCCCTAATTTCTGATGCACCTACAGCTCCTAAATACCAGTGAAATCTGAGTTGGTAAAATCAGGATTCAATAAAAGTAGAATATTAAAAGTCTTATTAAAAAAAAAGATGCCCTTATTAAATATTCCACTCTAGTTTATGACCCTGTTTGCAGTGCTATGTAAACACAGATACTGTGAGATGGATTGAGGGGACAGGATGACCTTTTTGACAGTGACATGCTGTAGAAGAATGCAGACGATTCTGGTAGAATAATTTTTTTACAGCTCAAATATAAATCATACAAAATTCCTATTTCATTCATAAAAATGAAGAAGAAAAATTTCTCCTACTAAAACACTTTTTACATCCTGCTTTTTGTTTTAAGCAACTGCTAGATTCTCCAAAGAGGAGTTTTAAAATGTGTCAAAACAGATTAGCAGCCTCGGCGCCACCAGGAATAAACATTCCAGGAGCCAAGGAACAGTCTGTGTATGATTTGTAATTTCTGTCTTTGAGCTGAGTCTTTTCTATTTTGGCAATTGAAAAGACCCATGATCTGATCCTCAGCTGGTGTCAATCAGCACAATTTAATGGAGATATGCTGCTTGACACCAGCAGAAGACCTGTCCCCAAGACACTAATAAAAATAGCTCCTAAGCAAAACTTTATCAGCAGTTGTAACGCTTTGTGACATGGGTAGTTTATAGAATGGAGGAGGATCTTGCAAGCCCCGATGACTTTTGTTAGCCAGCTAGATAATTCCAGACTTGTACCTGTGCAGTTCTGGTTATCTTTAAGAAATGTGAAGCTGCCACAATGAAAAGAATAAAACATCAGACACCCTGAATAGTCACTGCTAGGAGGTTGTTTTCAAGAGAGAAAAAACTGAACTCCAAATTATTGTTTTTGTTGATTAATAAACTGTAATAGAGTTGCAGATGGTGTCATTTGTGAAAAAAATGCTCAAGATTATTCACTAAAACACGACTATGAACAACAACGAAGGGACTACCTTACTTACCAGCAAGTTGATTATTCGGAGGTATTTTTTACTCTTACTATTTCTGTTATACTCTGTGGAAAAACTCCAGATAAAAAGGAAGGCTAAAAACCATGCAATCCTTCCAAGAAGCTTTAACCATTTATAGGTTTTCTGTTGGGGAAAAAAATTAAAAAGTGACACATTGCTTTAGTTTAAACAAAAACCCACCCCAGCCTTCAGAAGAGATTGTGGTCACTTGAGGACAAAGGGTGAATCCATAAAGTTATAGCAAATTATAGTTACAGCTCATAACTTCTGTGTACAATAAACCTCTATTTATTTCAAAATCCCTCTTCTCTCAACCTCAGCTCTGTGCTCCAGAGTTTAAAAACAAACAAAAACATTGAACAGAAGATATTGATTTCCCTAAAGCATCCGAGACCCACAGATTTGTCCTGTATGCTGGAGTTTCGGGATGGAGGGACTTTTTTAATGACTAATTTAAGATTCTAAAATGCAGACAATGCATGCGACAGGGCAAGATGTATCTGCGCCTCATGCATGGAAGGATTTTCCTCCTAGAACAGACATGCAGCCAAAATAAAAAACAGGCAGACGAGAGTACAGCTGGATTCCCGAGGGGTTCAGGACTACATAAGAACACAAGAACGGCCATACTGGGTCAGACCAAAGGTCCATCCAGCCCAGTACCCTGTCTACCGACAGTGGCCAATGCCAGGTGCCCCAGAGGGAATGAACCTAACAGGTAATGATCTAGTGATCTCTCTCCTGCCATCCATCTCTACCCTCTGACAAACAAACAGAGGCTAGGGACACAATTCCTTACCCATCCTGGCTAATAGCGATTCCTGGATTTAACCTCCATGAATTTATCCAGTTCTCTTTTAAACCCTGTTATAGTCCTAGCCTTCACAACTGCCTCAGGCAAGGAGTTCCACAGGTTGACTGTGTGCTGCATGAAGAAGAACTTCCTTTTATTTGTTTTAAACCTGCTACCCATTACTTTCATTTGGTGGCCCCTAGCTCTTATATTATGGGAACCAGTAAATAACTTTTCCTCATTCACTTTCTCCACACCACTCACGATTTTATATACCTCTATCATATCCCCCCTTAGTCTCCTCTTTTCCAAGCTGAAAAGTCCTAGCCTCTTTAATCTCTCCTCATATGGGACCCGTTCCAAACCCCTAATCATTTTAGTTGCCCTTTTCTAATGCCAGTATATCTTTTTTGAGATGAGAGGACCACATCTGTATGCAGTATTCAAGATGTGGGCGTACTGTGGATTTATATCTTCAGAGAACTATCCACAATGACTCCAAGATCTTTCTCCTGATTAGTTGTAGCTAAATTAGCCCCCATCATATTGTATGTACAGTTGGGGATATTTTTTCCAATGTGCATTACTTTACATTTATCCACATTCAATTTCATTTGCCATTTTGTTGCCCAATCACTTAGTTTTGTGAGATCTTTTTGAAGCTCTTCACAGTCTGCTTTGGTCTTAACTATCTTGAGCAGTTTAGTATCATCTGCAAACTTTACCACCTCACTGTTTAACCCCTTCTCCAGATCATTTATGAATAAGTTGAATAGGATTGGTCCTAGGACTGACCCTTGGGGAACTTATGTCCTTATGTTTTAAAGGGACTACCCTTTAAAAGCCAATAGACTGGGTTATCCAAAGAGACGGCAAACTAGACATTTTCTGATGACGTGTGATTCTATCTTCTTAATCCCACTGCCCTTCAGTAAGGCCCAGAGCTGAAATCCTTACTATTACACATTGATCTACATACCTGTGGTTATTATTGTGCTTAACCAAATTATGCTTTGATCTGATACCTTTTAATTACATTGAAATTGATTGAGCAGTTTTAGCAATGACTTCTCAATATTTGTGCTATTTTTAAGGAGGTTGAATGCTGTTAAATTAAATATTGCGCACTTAACTGTCAATAAAAGCTGACTGTGAAAAATAACAGGGAGCAGAGTCTGAACACAATAATATCAATGAGCTTTGATGCAAGTTACTGGGAAAACACATGGGCAGCCCTTGCATCTAAGTGTGCCACATAACCTCAACCATTGACCCCTGCTTTATGGAGTTTCATTTCACTCTGGCCTGAATGTCTACATAAGAATCACTTTTCTTTTAAGCATAATTCCTAACCACATAAAAATCCATTCAATAATTTTAAAGAAACAAAACCACAATGTTTAACACTTCTTTTGTGAAACTGCTGTGTTCTTATAACTTGAAACCTTACTGGTCCTAAGACACAATATGAACAATTAAAAGAAACCAATCAGAAAGGACAAGTCAAGAATGGACATATGAATATCTGCTTCTTTGTTATATTTTCTTTAGTAGCAATACAATGTTATGTTAATCTACAGTATGGATCAAATTGTTACAATAAATGGGTTTAAATTAATGAAAGTCCTCTAAGCAGATAAAGTCTAGCAAAACAATAATCCAGATATTTTAAATATTTACTTGAGACGTCTGAACAGCTTCTACAGGGGAAAATACTGTCTAAAAATATCTTTATTTACCTGAGATTTGAACAGCTCTGGGCAAATAAAGTATGTTTTATTATGCTTCCTAAGAGATTTTATTTTTGTTGAAGGAGGAAACACTGAGTACCATTTGAATTTTTTTTAATTACATGCAAAAACCTTTCAAATATTTATGTCACAAACTAAAGAAATGCAGGAAACACAAAGAAAAAGGCCCTTTGTCCCTAGTTCAGGATACTGAGCTCTTCTATTTTAAATAATCATCTTGTTTTATCTACCTTCATTTAAACACACCAATTAAAAATGCATAACTTTTTAATTGATGCAACAGAGACCACTGGCAAGGTTATTACACTGCCGGCCGCGACTTCAGCCTGACCTCATTTCTTTATCAGTGGGGTAGAACGCGTCTAAAATGGAACAATTTTATTTTGTTCTGTATACTGCACCCTACAGCTACTTGTCATTTGATTTAAGGTCAGAAAAGGATTTCTGTCTGTTATGGTGGGAATAATGAAAAACAGGCAGAAAATCATAGTTTCCAAATTTTTTCTCTCTTCAATGGACAACCCAACAAATTAGTAACAGAAATACAGACAAAGACGCTTAGTGTTTAAAACCAGAAAGCAAATTATTGGGAGAAAAAACGGCTGTGACTCCATGTGCTGCATGGATCAGAGGGGTAGCTGAGTTAGTCTGGATCTGTAAAAGCGGCAGAGAGTCCTGTGGCACCTTACAAACTAACAGATGTATCGGAGCATAAGCTTTCATGGGTGAATACCCACTTTGTTGGATGCTTTCGGACCCACGAAAGCTCATGCTCCAATACGTCTGTTAGTCTATAAGGTGCCACAGGACTCTTTGCCTCGTGTGCTGCATGTTACTGGAGTCAAAACGATAGCACAATTCTTTGAACACAGTACTGTACTTAAGACTATAGAGCAGCAAAGCCTGTTTCCTAGGACAAGGGCAGGACAGGATTAGTTACAAAACAGGCACCAAACATGGTTTATCAGCAGACAGGAAAGTCCTGAAATGCTCTCTAACTTCCCAAGCGCCCACAAGCATGGCTCAACAAGCAGAGGAAACAGGGTCGGTATTATTCTTTTATATCCTACCCTGAGACACTAATGGGTTCTGCAGCCCTTCTTCTTAACTGGGGACTGGATTATTTGAGCTGCAGATAGATGTCACTAGGGAATATAACCTGCAGGAAGGGTTAGCTCTTCCTGACTTCTTCCTCACCACCAGGAGGATCTTCCACTTTCTTTACACTTTATTCCTCACCTCTCAAATACCTCACTCTAACCAAAGAGAATTGGACCGTTCTCCTCTCCCTTCAGAGACCATCATTGCTGCTCCTTCACAACAGTGGGGTTGGCTGGAAGGAATTCCTATTGTGGGAAATGAAGTTTCACTTGGAATAAGCATTAGAGCGGAGATTTTCAACTCTGACCAAGGGAATTAGTCACACCATTTCCATTAGTTTCAACGGAAGTTGAGACTAAATCCACTAGCTGGTTTACAAAATCTCAACCTACAGGATTATTCTTCTCCTGTGGAGGAAGAAATGTAAATATGGGATGAGAAAATAAAATCCCAGAGTCCATCCCAACCAGATCACTGATTAAAGTGATGAATAACACATTCTTACAAGTTCAGACTGCTTATGCCAAATGGAAGGAGTGCTCTGAAACTCTCCATATTTGAGTAACTATGACAAAATTGGACAGATTGGTCCAAATACCTCCCCCTGCTATAACTCCACTGAATTACACTGGTGTTCAATTGATCCACAATGTTTAGATGTTACTCAGTTTAACATGCACGTTTGTGTTTATTTGCTCAGGATGAGGCTCTAGATTATGACAACTCAAATGTCCGTGAGTTTTCCACATGCCAGAGTACTTTGGTTGCTTTCTAGTGCCATTTTCGCCCACAAAGCTTTATGATTTGATCATTAGGAAACTTTGATTGCTGTGACAGTTTTGGAGACTAAATTATTCCTTTCACACACTACTTAAGGGAAACTGGCTATTTCTTTTTTATCCTGTAAAGGTCTATATTATATATTATATTACTGACCAAACATGAACACACATCTCCATGTGTACTCCACCAGGAGAAAGCTATTCTTCAGTATCTCTACTCCGACCACTAGCTATTTATTTATAAGGAACCCCCAGCAATATGACCCCTCCTCGGCACTTAAAGGCAATAAACTTTGAATTTCACACGTAATTTTTCACAAATATTTCACTTCAGTTTGTAATTTCATGTTTAATGGACTTCAGGACGTTGGTCTGTTTAAAAGCATTTTAGAGCATAAAGAGTTCCATTAAAAAGGGTTAAATATAGGTAATGGTCAGTCCAATAACAGGAGACACACAATTGGGTTTGAGATTTTAAAAAAAAACAACTCTTTCATACAGTGACATTACTAACTTCACAAAGTTTATGATTCAAGTACTGAAGTACACAAACAAAAGAAAAACTCATCTGTTAAATGCTTGACAAGAGCTTTAGTTTAAAAATGTATTTCTGCAATTTTTTCATCTCACTGCCTTATGTAATTTTCCTGTTGCCTGCCATAACACCTACTATTGGAGTAGTCATATTCAGTAGTGGACCTTCTTGCTAATAAGCATGGGCATGTGGTTATTTATAACTCCAGATCTGCTAAGGACAGTGGTTCTAAACATAATTTTTCTTAAGAGCAGCAGAAGCAGTTTTTAAGAGAATTAACTATCCAAACACTATATTACTACTATATCAAAGGAGATGAGAGTGATACCTTAAGTCACGCCAATTCTTACAATTTTATTTTGGGTCCCATGGGGAGCTGTGCTACTGCATATATATAGCTTATTTTTTGGACTACAGCAATATATTTGCCTGAGAAAGGGATTCAAAATATTAACGAAAGCAGCAATTTATCCAAAATTGTTTGTAGACAAGGCAGTGAACTGCTAGGAAGCACGTGCCCATCAGAACATCACAAACTACTGTATAATAGCTGAGCTTTGAAAACCAGCCACCACATTCATTGCAGAGGAGAGTGAGCTGTGCATGTGATTTCTAGAATGCTATCATCATGGAAATTTTAGCACGTACATACATTTACTGTGACTTTTAATGGCTTCTTAACATGAAGATTAAGTGAAAACAAAACACTTAGCCCTAATCCAACATCCCTGTTCCCAGCCTTCTCGGGCACAAACCTATGCCAAGCTGACGGCCTTACATGGGATTTTTCAAAATGCTCAAGTGACTTGGGAGCACTACTCCAACTGACTTTAATTGCAGCTTGCATTCTTAAATCAATTAGATACGTTTCGAAATCCCACATGTGCTCCATTTTAGAAGGGGTTTGAGATCCAAAAAGTACCTCCAAATTGCAACCCTCTTGACAAAAAGATGAGCAAGCTCCCTGCATACTGTGGGGAGAAAAACTTTCCCTACTTCAGCCTCACGATTCTCCATGCATAGCAGCATCTCATCTCATTCAGATTAAGCTTCAGGTCAGTTTGCTCACCCACAAGTGACTGTCTCAGCCAAACACTGGGAAAGACCTAGCTCCATTTAGGTCTGATAAAAATGAGAAAGATCTATGGCCCATTCATGTACTGCTCACATCTCCACGAAAAGCCCAGAAGCCTTGCTATAGGCCCACACAGAGACCCCAGAACCATGCAATACTTCACAAGACCTCCCTCATGGCCAGAGGAGTGATCACTCCAACCGTGCTCTGGGATCCCGCAGTCAAGAATGAATGGAACTATACTGGAGCAATATCATCCACTCTAGTTGGGTTCAAGTTGCAGTGGGGGAGGTTTCGATTGGATATTAGGAAAAACTTTTTCACTAATAGGGTGGTGAAACACTGGAATGCGTTGCCTAGGGAGGTGGTGGAATCTCCTTCCCTGGAAGTTTTTAAGGTCAGGCTTGACAAAGCCCTGGCTGGGATGATTTAACTGGGAATTGGTCCTGCTTCGAGCAGGGGGTTGGACTAGATGACCTTCAGGAGTCCCTTCCAACCCTGATATTCTATGATTTTATGATTCTATGATTCCACATATGCACCAGCAGGGTCTCCCAAGTACAACCCCAAGTCTTCCCCACTAGACCATCTTCTCTCTCCTTTTTCTGGCTCCTTTTCCCTATCATTGCTCCAGCAGCGAGTCTCTCATTCTTTTCTTCATAATAACCACAGTTAGAAAAAAAAAAGGGGGGGGGTGCGGAATTGTTTCTCTCACACACACAAAATTGCTAACTGTCCTTTCTCTTTTAACCTGTGACCCTTCTGGTACCCAGAGAGAAGGGCAATTTATCTAAGGCTGGTCCTCTCTGACCTAACATCCGTGCTGCCAGACCAACTCCAAACATGAAGAGCAATATCTCTGGCAGTTTAATTCAATTTAGATTACACAAAACACATGTATTCTATGGTATAAGAGAGGAAAATACCTATAGAAAATAAGAGGTTGTTAAGCACACTCCAGGGTGTATATGGCTCATTATTTTCACCAGCAAGAGACACGAAGAGTCCCCTCTACAGAAGGGGATGTTCCCCACTCCTTTGCCCAGATTCTTGGTTAATCCCAATCCCCATTCTGCTTTGCAGCTGTTATGACTAAAAGACTTCTCAATGGATAGATAGTGGAAAGCAATTGGAGATACTTCAGACAGTATTCAAAAAGGGTTAGTCTGGGTCAGGTCCTTGACTCAAGGACTATGCGCTTCTTCGGGCTAGATTCTGACTCCATGTCTGTGGAAGAGAGTAAGGAAAAGTCAGAAACGCCCTTACCTGTGTAAGAGCTAATCCAGATCTTAGGTCCAGGCACATAAGAGCAATGGGGTCTATTCAGTTGTTGACTCCTTCACTGGAGCAAGTGGTCCGGGAGGAGAGGGAAATGGGTGGAGCCTTTGCTCCCCCACTTCCAACTCAGTATGTGGGGGAACATTTAATTAACTTCTGGTTCAGGTTAGCAGTAAGATACCAACCTTTCAGGAGCAGGGAGGAATTGACTCAATGGGAGGTCTCTGAGGCACAGAACCTTCCAAGGCTACTCCTTGCTGCAGTTGAAACATCAGCCCTCAAGCCAAAATCTAGCTCCTCAGTGTTTTCCTGTCTCTACTGCACCTCCCTAGAAGCAATTGCTTCTAAATTAACATGTAAATAAATGAATGTTGCTTACTGTTCAGTGAGTGACTGGGGCTTTCCCCACCATTCTAGATTAACAAAATACAAAATTAATCATCATTGAAGGCCCGGTTTTCTGCAGGCAGTATGGTGCTGCAATCTCACTAGGGGTGTGGATAAGATTCCCCAATAGCTTGCTGAACAAGATTCCATTAAATCACATTAAGTATCAGAATAGTTGCCACTAGCCAGTCAGAAGCATTATTTCTGTCATTTTCCAATAAGACAGGACATGGCTGGCTGGGCGGGTGCTGATTCTGAGGCTCAGTCTGCCCAGAGATCAGATGATCTGTCAAGAGTCAGGACATGTTTCGGGGAAACAGGAAGAAATAAGCTCATGGTATCATTTCAGCTACTATAGAAGCATATGTGACCAGAAAGGTAGGTGGCAGCCACCATGCCTGTAGCAGGGGCGCACTGTAGCTGTGCAGAGTCTGGATGCAGAGGGACTGCAGAGCCAAGGAACTAGGAACTTTTAGACCTAACTTATCAAAGGTGACGAATGAATTTGGGTGCACAAGCTGAGAGAACACCTTTGAGAATTAGTTGGGCACCTCGTAATCATGTCACTTGATAATTGAGGCTTAAAGTAATTAGACCTCTTTTGGAGCATGTCTTCAATTCCCCTTTCTTTTGCACTCTGAACAAGCAAATATGGGCCAGGAATAGCTGGGTTGCCCACGTACATGCTGCGGAATTTCAAGATCCATTGACAAAGCGAAATGGATCAATCAACACACAACATTTGCAAGAACATACCAGTTTGCTGGGGCGAGGGGGAGGTGTTTCCCAGTGGGAAAAGGACAAAGTATTAAAAATGTAATGGTGAAAAGTAACAAGGGCAGAGAAAGTCATATGTAAACAGATGCCACCTTTGGTGGGTCATTTAAATTTTGCCTGCAGGGTATATTTACAGCATCCTCAGCAAGGATAAAGAAGCCCAATCACTTTACCTTAAGTCAGTAAAAGGGGATTCAGGCATGTGAGTGGAAGGTATATTTGGAAAGAATGAATAGAATAGCAACATTGGAAAGATTCGTTACCCTAAAGATTTGCAGCTGCTTGTAGACCCAGTGGGAAGAGGACAGTTTAAGGATTCCTGTTATTGTGACTGACCTAAAAAATTAGAGGAAAGTGAGGACAGCAATAAGTTTCCACCCCACAGATTTAGATCTCAAGGTACAGAATTTTGTTCCACCCGAGAGGGCCAGAGGCCTGTTGAATTTGATGGCTGGGGAGCCGGTGCATGCAGCATGGTACACCGCCACAGGAGAGACTCAAACTAGAAGCCTCATGGTCCCAGCACAGCAACTCTACTGCATGAGCTCTGAAGAGACGGTCTCTCTAAGCCAGAGGCACAGCGACTTCTAGGTCACTTCTGCCTAGCTTGTGACTGAGAACAGAGTCATGCATATGCCGTACGGTAAGCAGCTGTGTTTTGTTTTTAAATGAGAGTAAGCAGGTCCATGTGGGTAAGAAAGAAGAGAAAGGAATCTGATGTGAAGAATTGAGACAGTGATTCCAGGAGAGGAGAATCATAGAAATGTTGGGCTAGAAGAGGACCTCGAGAAGTCATCAAGTCCAGCCCCCAGCACTGCGGCAGGACCAAGTAAACCTAGACCAGCACCTGACCCGTGTTTGTCTAATCCGTTTTTTGAAACTTCCAATGATGGGATTTCACAACCTTTCTTGGAAGCAATTCCAGACCTTAGCTACTCTTATAATTTGAAAGTTTTCCCTAATATCTAACCTAAATCTCCACGGGTGCAGATTAAAGCCCATTATTTCTTGTCCTATCTTCAGTGGACATGAAGAACAATTGATCACTGTCTTCTTTATCGAAGTCCTTAACATATTTAAAGACTTATCAGATCCCCCCTTAATCTTTTCTTAAGACTAAACATGCCCAGGTTTTTTTTGTTTTTGTTTTTTAAAACCTTTCCTCATTTAACCCTTCTAAAACCTTTCATCATTTCTGTTGCTCTCCTCTGGACTCTCCAACTTGTGCACAGCTTTCCTAAAGTCTGCTGCCTAGAACAAGACACAGGACTCCAGCTGAGGCCTCACCAGGGTTGAGTACAGCAGGATGATTACCCCCAGTCTTACAGACAACACTCCTGTTAACACACCCCAGAACACTAGCCTTTTTTCCACAGCTGCATCACGTGATTGACATATTCAGTTTGTGATCTACTACACCGCGCGGATCCTTCTCAGCAGTACTACCATCTCCCCGGTTATTCCTAATTCTGTAGTTGGGCATCTGATTTTTCCTTCTTAAGTGAAGTGCCTTGCACTTGTCTTTATTGAACTTTATCTTGCTGAATTCACATCTATTCTCCAATTTGTTGAGGTCATTTTGTGTTCTAATCCTGTCCTCCAAAGAGCCTGGAACCCCTCCCATCTTGGTGTCATCTGCAAATGTTATAAGCATACTCTCCACTCCATTATCTAAGTCATTCATGAAAATATTGAATTGTAGCTGGACACCACTAGATATAGCCTCCCAGTTTGACAGTGAACCACTGATAACTACTCTTTGTGAATAGTCTTTCAATCAGTTGTGCACCCACATTATAGTAATTTCATCTAGACCACATTTCCCTAGTTTGCTTACGAGAATGTCATGTGGAACTATGTCAAAAGTCATACTAAAAATCAAATTTATCCCATCTGCTGCTTCCCCCTATCCACTAGGTCAGTAACCCTGTCAAAGAAGGAAATTAGGTTGGTTTGCCATGATTTGTTCTTGAAAAAAATCCATGCTGGCTATTCCTTTTAACCCTATTATCCTCCAGGTGTACAATCAGTTTGTAAGCAATAATGTGTTCCAGTATCTTTCTGGGTATCAAAGTAAGGCTTGCTGGTCTATAATTCCCTGGGTCCTCTTTGTTCCATTTTTTAAAGACAGGTGCTACGCTTGCCCTTCTCCAGTCCTCTGTGACCTCACCACTCCTCCATGAGTTCTCAAAGATAAGTGCTAACATTTCTGAGATTGCTTCAGCTAGTTGCTTAAGTCATCCTTAAGGATGACTCATCAGAGCCTGCTGACTTGAATATATCTAACTTATCAAAATGCTCTTTAACCTCTTCTTTCCCTATTTTGGCTTGCATTCCTTCCCCCCTCTTTAATATTGTGTTGAGTATCTGGTCACCATGAAGCTTTTTAGTGAAGACTGATGCAAAATAGGCTTTAAACCCCTCAACTTTCTTGATACCACCACTTATTAGCTCTCCTTCCCCACTTAGTAGAGGGCCTATGCTTTCCTTCATCTTTCTTTTGCTCCTTATGTATTTAAAGAACCTCTTCTTATTGCCTTTATGTCCCTTGCTAGGTGTAAATCATTTTGTACCTTAGCCTTTCTGATTTAAATGCAAGCGTGTTAGAGCAAGAAAGAAATTTTACTGTTCTAGGCAGTTTTTGGCATGGTCCTTGAGGGGAAAAAAAAGGAAGGTTCTTCTACCTCCTAAAAAGAGGACAAATTAAAGGGAGGGTTGAGGTGTGAGGATATTAGCACGTGCATTACCTCAGGGAGTTTGAGAATGTTATATTAGGCCAGAGGGAACTGGTGTCATGTCACCCATGAGAGCGTAATTTTTCCTTCTTCTTGACCTTAGCAGAACACAACCAAATATGAACTCATTTGTTTATACACAGAGAGGAAGCACTGTCACATTTTCAATCCATTCAGGTTTTTGAGACATGATTAGCAGAGGCAGTTTCATGGGATTCTTTCTAAACTGCATTGCTAAAAACAAAGCCATAAGAGAGAACAGTTCCTATCTGGAGTCCATTTGTAAAAAGCAAAAGGTAATACTAAAACATTCACACTCCACAGTTAACTACACTAGAGAAGCCCTGGGCTCCAATGCTGGTTTCAGATGTTTGATTCTGCTAGGAAAAGTTTTAGCTCAAAGACATTTTTTTAATTAAGAGGCACATGGGCATAATATACATTTAAGTCCGAGGAAAGCAACAATGTATCATAAAACAATTTATCTTTTTGGCTTTCTTAGCATTATGCATTAAATTTGATGTGCATTTAATAAAATATATTCTGGTATTTGTTTTGTAAAGCAGAGGAGAAAAAAGCCATCAATCCACTGATGCCCTGTAATTTCATGATATTTCAGCTTCTTGTGCATTAGGGGACACATCAATGAGAAATATGGAACGTTTTACATTGCAATTAGAAGCAGGCCAAGTAATAAAGAATTAAAAAGGCCGGCATCCTGCCTTCACTACAGCTTCATCCATGCTACACTGTCACACCTTCTAAAGAGGGACAAAATCTTCTAGTGTAGACAGAGCCTAAAAGATGAGCACAGATAGAATGCACCAAAAGAAAGTGTAATTTAGGCCCTGATTACATTAACTTTCTGCATGTGAGTAGCCTCCTTATGGTCTCTCTTTTATCTGTTGCAAGAATGGAAAAGGCAGCATTTGATGGATGATGGGAGTTAGCGTGACAGAGGCTCACAGAAACAGTGCGCTTTCAGAAGTGATTTGAATGAGAAAGGGGCACAGGCCTGGATCACTGGGATTGGGATGTCACTCGATTTATACAGGTTGACATGGTAGAAGGTATAGAGACCAGAGTGAAAAAAGGAGATACCTAGTCTGCAATCCTGCAAACGTGTGCAGTACTCACCTAATCAAAAGGTAAGCAAATGCGTTAAGTATTTGCAGGATCAGGGCCTTAGTTCTAAGTGCAGTTTAGATGGGGACAAAATGTAGCAAGTACTAATCTGTCCCAAAAAACACTCTCACAAACCCATCCTCTAGACTTTTACTACAGAACGCACAAAAACAGGCTGAGTGCCTATGTGGTGAATGCAACTTGCCAGACTAATGAGCTATTTATAGCACACAAGCCCTTACATAATTAGATCTCAACAATTTACAGTACAAGCCTGTACACAGCGTCATAATCTATCCAGATATGATCACCTGCATTAATATAATAGTTTTAAACGTTTGAAAGCTAATGCATACATTAAAACCAAGGATTACAATTACTGTATTTGAGCCTTAAGCAAATGAACTGTAGCACTGTTCTATACTAACGAGAAAAGCTTTGTACACTTGTACACACACACACTAAAAATAGGTATTTTCTCCCAGGTCATTGTATTTAAAGCATTTAGCTTTTGTGGTTTTGAAGGCCACTCCTTTACAAAGTATATTTGTGTCCTTTGGAACTCAGCACAGGTGTCAGTGTTTCTACAATGTATTTGACATCTTTCTAGAATCATGAAGCACCACTTAAAATTAACTGTAGGCTGCACAATTCCCAGTGGTTTACCACAAGGAATTTACTTTGTTATTTTAAATTTCTGTAAACAGTTAAACTGTATGTACCCACACAATTGTGCTACCATTTTAAATCAAACTAACACTTTTTGATTTGCAGTCATTCTGACTGGACATAGAAACTGTAGGTTGTACATAAAAGCTATTAAACAGGATGAAGTTGACAAATGCATATCTCAAGTTTATTTTTTCATATTAAAGCCCAGATCTGAATTGCCAGTTTTGAAGTTAAAGTAAAAAAGAAAAACTTAAAGAGAGATCCAGATAACTTTCCAACGCATTAGTGCTTAAAAATAAAAGTTCTTTTGAACTTGGTTCCTGATAGATGCTTTTAGCAATTTCTATGAAAATATTTCTCAGGGGGAAGTACTTCTATTTACATGTATTTGTATGGCAAAGACCAGAAACATAATTTCAATATCTAGTGCAGATGCCAAGCCTCTCTGCTTTTTTAAAAATAGCCTGGATCAGTTTTAACAATTCTCTTCCCACTCTGAAGAACCCTGTTCAGGTCACCACAAAATGGTGTCTTTTCAGCATTCAGTCATTTTTAACTTTGAAATACATTGAAATCTGGAATAATTTTAATTCCATTTTACTTTAACCTCCTACCCCAACCCTCAAAGTACAATTTCAGCTGCACAATGAGCAAAAGTGGATTCTAATCCGATACGCATATGACCACTCCTCCTTTTGATTCATGGTCTCTTGTATTCCCCTAGCTATGGGATGTCATGTCCTTTATTTTCACTGCAGCATACCAGGAACACAGAAGAGATTTTCATTTTCACTAGTATTACTCTCCCTGTTAGCACCTTGCAACACTTTGTAGCTAGTACTTATTCCCTGCAAGCAGACAGGTTTCATACCCCATAACACAGCAGCACATACAGAGTAGGTTACTATAGAGAATACCTGCTTTCCAGTATTTGTCTTTATTTAGCTTCCTCGGTGTCTTAAACAGTTTGAAAGCAGGACTGCACTTCAAAACAAATCAACAGAAACTTGCCCCTAGCTTTCTTCTGAGCAAGCTGCTGCAAGGGCTTATCTTGTTATTAGGACTTTCTATCCTTGCATCTTGCTTTCCCTTCACTGGGCCTCTCTGCCTGCTACCTACACTGAGTGGGATTTAACAAGACCCACCTGACATGACAGCCTGGGTGAATCAGCAGAATAACTTTCTGCACCTGCACACAGCTAAGGTTTCTCCTAGTCCCTTTAAAAGCAAGGCCACAGTTTAGGAGCTCTTCCTCACAAGGCCCAGAGCCTTTTCCCAGTCACACTCCCTCTTTGTTTTGTTTCTTGCTCATTGATTACTTGTACATACATTTCATTCAGCTGCTCTAAAAGGCCTGTCCCTCTCCCAGCAACACATCTTAATTGAGAACACACTGTAAATGCTTCAGAAGCTGATTGCAGTTCTCCTTGTGCTTCCAGGCTTCAAATCTTGACTTCAATCTGATCACCTAGACAGTTCATATAAACAACAAAAAGCTGTAGTATTAGCACTCATGATGTGCAATTGACACAAGGAATCGCTTCCCAGCTTGAAAAAGTTTCTATTTATACTTGCCCTAGACTTCCTCCTCTGTAATTTATAACCCAGCATGCTAGTTTTCTTAGCAATATTTGCTTCCTGCAGAATTACAAATGGGCCATACTCTTAGACAGTGTAAATTAGTACATTAGAAGTAAATTAGAAGACAATAGACCTATGGCAGTCTACACAAACTGAAGATCTGATCCAATATTTCTGAAGTTTCACAGACAGGTTTAGATTCCTAATCTCAGAACAGCTTCACTGCCTCAAATAGGAAGCAAAATGTCCCCTCCATTTGTTTACACAAGGAAAGCAACAGGTCTAGTGGCTATAGCAGTGGATCTATGGGGTTTACTCAAAACTTTAAAACGGACTCACTGGGTGGGTTTGGATGCCTCCCCCATCTGTAACATGAGGATTTACCCCACCCCTTTGTAAAGCAGTTAGAAATAGTTTGATAAAAAGTTCTACATAAATGTAAGTTAACACCCTGTGAAAGCTTCTCTGTGTGTGTGTCCAGTAAGGCAGAGCTAGGATTACATTAGATGTTACTGCAGAGAAAATGATTTATTCAGTGATGGAAGAGGGCACAGGGCTTACACACCAATGAAAAATGGACAAAATCTTTGGAAAAAAAAGCTCAGAACTCAGATTAGACACTGGGGTTGGCGTGTGCGCCTATTGCTAACCTGTGGCGGGACAATGGAGCCTGCATGGGGTGACTGCTTGCACTGCTTGTGGCTGGTGGTGTCGGGGAGCTGACCACTGGCAGGCAAACACAAGACTTCCTCACACTAAGGGCAGGTGGTGCCTCACTTTCCTAGGTTGCCCTAAGTGACAAAATATCCCTGGCCGGTTCACTGACACACCAGCAGCTCTTGCTGCTCCTACAATCAAATTCATTCCACCAGCCATCTTCTTGCTCTAGCAATCAAGATGTTTTCATGGATTTGGGACCTTCCAATAAGAGCACAGGGTTACGCTGAGCAATCCACTTTCGCTATCACCTCCAACTAAAATCAATACAGATCGATAAAAGCAGTTCCACTCTCACAGCTCTATAACCAGAATATGGAGCGTTGCTTTTTTTAAATGGAAAAAAAGTTAAGTGTCCACAGGTCTCAAGAAACAAACGCAGCTGATAAATTCAAAAAGGAACCCTCCATCCATTCCACAGGGCTGAAACACAACACTTTACAAGTTCATTAGAGAAGGAAATGGGCAGCAATCTTAATTTCCAAATAAAAGCAGCTCTTTATTGGAAAAGGGACTAGTGCTTCAAACCTTATCTTCCAGGCTACAAAAGGTTTTAATTATAGCATTCATATAATCTCTAAATGCAAACCTTTGCAAGGAACTGTGACTAAAACTGTAGGCACTAGTCATAAAATTTCAGCAAATGCTTTATTTAAACAACGTTAATAGGGCTATCCCCCAATTCCTCATAGTCACTGGCATGTAGAGAAAGGAGAAATGCCTTGCTGATAACAATGAAAAAAAGATAATGAAGACATTGCACAACACAGCATTTGGTATTCTTTCCAGGTAAGGTATATCCACTCCCTATGTGCTTACATAAAGACTTACCTGAACCTTTTGCTTAGTTGCCATGTGATTACCCTTCCCTCCCCAAAAAATCAGATTCCACAATCACTGGGAGCCAGACGTTTCTAGAAATAAGGTAGTAATATTCGGCAGTCTGAAGCAAGAATGTTAGAGAGTTTAATCCCACAGACTTGAAAGTAAGATAAACAGTACGAATCCAAAACTGAAAAATCAATGCAGCCAGAGAACAGAAATGATTCAGACATGAATGATCCAAATACTTTGGTGGCTAGAATCGCATTATTCCTGTTTGTATGCAAGGGAACGACAAAGAATGGAAAAGTGCAGCCTCGCCTATACCTAAGTGTCAATAGTTTATAAATCAGTTAACGATTTGTAAAGTTTGTAATTTGTGCCACTTAATCTCTTCTAAGTAGTGGTTTATGTTTCCAGTTAACTACACTACAGCCAGTGCAGGTTGTTATGTGGCTCAGTAGAATACTAAATATACCTCCCTTTTCAGAAACATAAGGGAGCGTCACATTTCTGAAGCCTGGCCCTCTTATCAACTTTCCCAAAATTCAATTTACTCACCCAACCACACACACATTAATTGTAAATGGGTTCCACGATACAACCTCTGAACACTCCCTGCCGATCTCACAGGGGCTGTGAGGATATGGAACAGTAAAAAGGGTGTCAAGTAACATTATACTCAATAGCCAAAATGCACTTTTCAACCTGTGCTATAGCACCACTGCAGCGGTCTGAGGCCTATGATATGGTATGTGCCAAGATCATGCCCCATGGTCATTCACTTTCCAGAGACATTCACCTTAGAACATATACATGCCCACACACACAGCAGAACTTGCTGGCTGTTATACAATGATCTGTTATGTTGACCTCTGGCACGAAATAACTTGACTCACTGCCTGTAAACAAATGATCATTTGCCTTCCCTTTTTACAGACTTCAGCAGCAATGAACTTCAGCAGGGTGTGTAACCCATGTCAGAACTGCATGGAGTCTTTCCCCAGTCCCTGATTTGTTTAGATGCATTTCCCCAGGTCTGTGACTCTGTCTCTATACTGCTGATCATCACAGTAGCTGAGCAGCTACAATCCCCACCTCACTGCCAATCTCATAATAAAACCACGTAATTCAATTTCTTCTCCCCTGTCCTGAGACAATCAGGTGGATTTATTTTCTCAGATGATAATTCCCTTGTCTCTCTCTTTCTCCTCCTTCATTGTAATTTTTGTTGTGGCTGTGGAAAAGCAAACTGAAGATATGAGTTTTACATGTTAATCTGAAAGCACTGCAACACATGGCCATTCTAGCCATCTTCAGAAGAGAATTCCAGAGGCCTATGATCTACTGACTTCTTAAGACGCTAATAGGCCTAACAATCTGTCTTCTGATGGTAGAAATACATAAAAAACGGCAAATGATAGTACCCTCAGATAAAACTTTTCTGAATATTCTGGAATTAAAACAAAGATGGAGGGCTCCTCCTGTAACTCTGCACTCCAAGCAGTTAGGGCATCAGCTGCATATAATGAATGCATGGCCAGCTAAGCAGCAGAGTAATCAAAAACATTTTTGAGTGCCCCATCAATCTTCTTATCCATTGCGTCTCTAGGGCAAAACTGCCTTCTCGGAGCAAAGATTTGCTGGAGTCTGAGCAACCTGATGGATCTACTTGTACAGAGAAACAGAGAATGTTGTACCTTAGGTAATGTATATAAAACTTTGCCATGTTAGCAGGAAAAGAAAATCTGGTTTCCTTAATTCCCAGCGCAACTGCAAAGACAGTACAGTGAAGTGAATTAGCAGAATTCCTCGACCGTATTATTTCACAGACCACTGATAGTTCTTCCCACCTGCTATTTTTTTTTTTATTAAAGGGGAAAAAAAAGCTTTGGACAATAGAGAAATTTTGCCCTATAAGCCTGATCTTCTGAAATTGTATTATCTTGAGCTGTGATCTTGCATCAAGATCTCACAAGCTAAATAAGGTCAAGCCTGTTCCAACACTTGATGAGAGCCCCTGCCAGGAAAACCTGGATGCTTCAGGAAGATGCGCCTATGCTTCACTTCAGAAGGTGGCATTCTTCCCCTGAAGATAGTACTAAACGAGCACCCCAGTATGGTATTCAAAAGCAAACAGAGGCACTGACCATGACTCCTCATTTAAAATCCAATGGCACTTGGGGGGGCGGGGGTGGAAACAGTTTTACCTATCCATATGGCACCTAACAGCACTGTGTTTTTACCCATTACAGTATTTCAGTCTCACCTTTCGCCAGGCTTTATATTGCAATCTGAACTTGATCACTGCTTAAAATATTATACAAGTTATCCTGTAAATGTGAACTGTCATTTCTATTTAAAAAGTATTCCCATTTTTGAATGTATATGCTGAAATACTTAAAATAGCTAACCCATCGATAAAGCTTCATTTAAATAAAGGCATGTTTTCACTTTATTGTAAATGTTCTTGTGGATTAAATAAGGGTTCAGCTGCAGCCAAAGTGAGTTAAACGTTTACTTTCTATTAAAACATCTAAATCATATGATTAAAAACCTGTTTTACATTTAATACAAAGGAACATTCAAATCAGCACAGTAACAGCTTAACTGGTATTTAATGCCAAGGAGTTCTGATGTTGAGAGGTAATCAGTTTATGGAGGGAGGGATTTCTTTAAACTCCTAAAAAGGGGAAAATACACACTTGAACAAATCTTTTAATTATAATATTTTCTAAAGAACTCTTTCCAAAGCCTTTTTCCTGTCAAGTCTAATAGGCTTTCTTTAAGAGACAGCTCTTGCCCCAGATTTACTGGTAAAATATTTTTACTGTTTCTACTTAGTGTTTTGCTTGTTAGTTTTAGATGCTTTTTCATTTTTATTTTATTTAAGAGGATAGAGGGGAGTTGTGTATCACAGGTGAAGGTTCTATATAGATAACAAAGGTTCTAACGACAGTTAAAATACTGTGTTAAATGTCACCCAGGCAATGTGAAAGTTTTTCTGTACAGAGAACAAGTTTAAATTATTAATGTCCATACACACGGTCTTGTGCTACCAAATGGTAACTGGTTATTGCTGAGCAGAAATTCACTGTGGAGTAGATGCAGCTTCCAATTTTACATAATCATATAATCCAAACCCATTTATCTACAACAGGCTGTAATTAACGTAAAATTCATAAATGTAGGTGAAATGTTTGATTTTCGTTATACAATTCCTTTAATAAGACAAAGCTCACACATCAATATTTATCACCATCCTTTCACATTATTGATTAACTAAACCTCATGGTTATTTGTCCCATCAAAAGGCTCAAGTTGTACAGTTTAAAAGTGAGTGACAACAACCTCCCCCCCACCACAATATAATGTAAACCTACTTATCTGCTGGAGGTGGACTTTTATCCAAAAATGTGATATCAGAAAATCACGTAAAGAAACGCATGTGTACCCATACTTACAAGACCATTGGTGAATTCTCCCTGGGAATTACCGGGATGTACAAGGATTTTAGTTGCCAAGTTTAAGAGCGATGTGTTCTTATTTAATGACTACTAGATTAAAAAAAACAAGACAGAGTAATCATGAAGGTCCGTCAGTTTATCTAATGGCTATTCAATGAAATAGCCAGAACATGTATCCTTTGGGGGGGAAAAAATTAGTTTCAATCTTTACATTTATGTTTGAGCAGTCTTCCAGATTAACCTCTATTTTGGTTTTAATCCTTTGATTTTTTCATGAGCAAAAAACTGGTCATCACCAGAACTGTGAAGTGCTCAGTAAAAGATGTCCTAGTTGAGCCTAACATATTACGCTTTGTTTGGAGAAAGAATCAGATAGAATCCATCTGTTGGACCCAGTGCCCTGACAAATAACACTCACTAACAGAATTTAATGGGTTCTATCCCAGAGAGATGAGGATTTAGAGTGGGCGTATCTGGCTTACGCTGTACACAAAAGGCATCTTCTTTAGTTAGAAGAAAAGGAGTACTTGTGGCACCTTAGAGACGAACAAATTTATCTGAGTATTTTGCTAATACAGATTAACATGGCTGCTACTCTGAAACCTGTCATTATACTTTAGTTATAGTAAAGTAATAACCTTGTTTCTACCAATTCTATCAATTAAGAAGAATTAAAAAAGGTTTACTTTTTCTCCCTTCAACTCAGGTGAAACACTTCATTTCATTTTGCTTCCTAAAACATTTCTGTATGGTTTTTACTCACAGCTGAATGGATTTACAGCTTATATTTAGTGTGTTTATTGTAAATATATAAAAACAAAGATGATGAGGTGTGAGCAGATATAAGGAGGGTACAGAGGACTGCTGGTGACAAACTGAGACCGAAACTCTCTTGCCTGAATTAACAGGGGTGGTACAATTGATCATAAACAGGAAGAATGATAGAACCTGTAGGATATTTTGCCAGCTTCCACCCAGGTGTTCCTAAACAATCTTACAATTTCAACTTTTTGCCTTCCATACAGTCAATTTGTCATGTATCTTATATCATTGTGCAGGGTCATCAATCTATTAACCTAGGACCTAGAATTCCAATCCAGACTATTCTCAAAAGACAATGAACATATTGTACTTTGTAGTTACTGGAACTCAAAAGCACTTCCCTTCCTGTCAATAGTAATTGTTTTGTCACAAAGGTCCAGATCGTCCCAGTAACATTTGCGAATTACTTGCCTTACCAGCACCCTCCCCAAGGAGGTCTGGTGCCCACATAGAGAGGGAGGAGACAGAGTTGAGCAGGCACAGGAAACATCCGCCTCCTCTTTTTAGCAAGCAGAGATCAACCAGGAAAGATAATTCAGCCTAAACTTAATTTATCCAATGATCAGAGGCAGAGTTTGACCTCTGCACTTTTCATCACAACTGCAACCTAAGACTGTTTAAACAATATATGACCTCTGATATTACCCAAAATTGTCAGTATCTCAAGTACAGAAACAGACTGAATAATTGAAAAAGACATTACTGAGGAATATGGAAGCTTCTGCTATTTGGTTAAAATAAGGGGAGAATATGGTAAATTTAAACATTAAAGGATAATGTTGCTTGTGGTTATTTCTAATAATGATTTTCAAGAGAAATTGGAAAGTGACTTTAAAACTTTAAGCATAAATACTTGGATGGATTTGTGTGTGAATGTGAGAGAGGACTGACTCTTAACTGAAATTCTTTCCCTGGTAGTGTTTAATTAAAAGAAATGATTAATTAAATATGTTAATTTGAGAACTAATTTTGGTGAAAGTATTTTATATGATTATTTTATACATATACAAACACTGGCTTGACTGATATTAAATAAGGTTCTATCTTACAGCATCCAGAAAAAGCTTCTGCTCAAAACAGAGAGGACAGGGTTCCAGCTTTGCTGTAAAACTGACTATTGTCAAATCTATTGTTAGATTTTATTACTTTTCTCTTCCTGATAATGGAGGAGAGATAAACAATGCTTTTGTTAAAAAAATCGGACTTTTATTTAAATGTGTTTTTTTAAAAATCCTATCTAAAATTAAATGTGAAATTATGACAATATAAGTTAAGGCTAGGGTGACCAGAAGTCCTGATTTTATATGGACAGTCCTGATATTTGGAGCTTTGTTTTTACTGGCCCACTCCCTGTCCCGATTTTTCATACTTCCTCTCTGGTCACCCTAGTTAAGGCCTAAATTTCTTATATTAAAACATTTAAATTAAGTACAAAAATATTAAGTAGTACATGTTTACTGCTAAGTTTTAAAGATAGTCAAACCACTGAACCGATAGAAGTCACCCAAGAACCAGCTGAAGTGCTAAACCAGCTTTTGATAGCAGAAACCTCTTCTATAGGTGCAGAGAATATTTTCTTCAGTATGAATATCTTCTTTAGACTGAGACAGGAGAGAAGTACCAGATTTACTACTGTTATCATTTAACAGAACTACCCCTTTAACTCAAGTGGTAGAGGTCTATGCCACACTGAAGATCTTGGTCCTGGGTTTAAAACTCACCAAAGAACTAGGCAGGAGATTGTAAGAGCCCAACATGGTTCCTTTATACCTCAAACACTTCAGACAGGCTTTTTCTAACAGGAGTATGGAGTACAACAGGAGAATCTATCAAATTCCCCTATAGTGGCTGGTTCATTAGAGGATAACAGCCTACTACTGCTAGCTAAAAAAGCTTCAGTTCGAATGGTAGAGCCTTATGTGTAATACTTTAAGTTCCCTGTCATCACACCATTTGAAGTGTTCCTTTCCAACTCCCACCAGCGAAGAGGTTAAGTTCATTTATGTGACTATTAAAAAGGGGGACAAGTCAGTTTTTAAAAAAAGTTAAAAGAAATGTCAAATATTACACATCTGCTTCTCCCATGCTGTTCACAATTTAACTGTTAATACTGAGACTAGACTAAACAATAAAACCAAACGTAAAGAAGAAATTGGTAATAAATCCAAGTAAAGGCAAGGAACTAAAATTTGAAGAACTGAGCAATTCTATTATCCCAATGCAAAATGCCCACTAACTTTCAAATATTGGAGGATTTTGTACAGATGGTACACCAAAACACCTGGCAGAAACTAAAAAAAATGTTGCAAAATCATTCTTATATTTTCATGTGTTACAGAAATGAAGTTAGACTAAAATTGCTAAATTTTCATTTTGCTGTTAATGCAGACAACATTTTGAGGTCCATAGGTGTACATATTTTATATTTTTAATACAAGACAACTCCTTAAGAGCTTAATCATAATAAATACAGTACCTAATGCTTCTTGGCATTAGTGTCTTTAGGGGCCAAACTGTGTCTAAAAAAAAAGAAAAAATGACAAATCAGTGAAGTATAGCATCAGTAATATTCATAGTTGGATTCTGAGAGGTCCTAATCCATGGTTTTACTTCAACTAATGCCACTGCTGCTGCACTCTTATTTAGCAGTCTCTTGCAGAAGGAATATTAATTTGTGCCTTGAAGACTACACTGGTTTCCATTTGTTTTCAGGTGCATTTAAGGTGCTGGTTTTGATCTAAAAGTCCATTACAGTCTGGGTCCTTGCTATCTTAAGACAGACTCTCTCCTTGTGGTCCATCAATGCAACTGACATAGGTTACAGCATTTCACATAAACTTCCTAGACTTGTACACCTGGAGCATGGTCTTCTCTGTAGACGACTATCTACTCTGAAATTTACCTCCAGTACATTGGTCAGACAAAATTCACTTTTTGAGCTTTGTAGTGTCTTTGCAGCATGACTGAAGGTGTAGCACAAGGAGGTTTGGGATTCTCTTTTGGTAAGAGGAGGGAATCCTTTGAACGTGTTCACTAATTGACAATGTATCAGCCTACATTGTTCTAACCTGGGAAGTTATCTATGGCTTTGGAAGCTATGATAGGTACTTCAAAGACAAAGGGAAAACACTGATAAAATCAGGGTTAGTGTGGGCAGGCAACTGATCTGCTGCACTCACACAACTATGCCAGTGCATCTTACTACTGACCTGCCACAGTCATTCTTCCAGTTTCTCTTTGATTAACAGAAAATATTGTCTCTTTAGGTACTTCTATAACCCTCATCACTATAACTTCTGCCAATCTAGGTGTAAAGATGTCTAGTAGGAACTACATGAGACTACTCTATGGCAGTTCATATGTGATTTAAAGAAGGTTTATACTCAGGTCCCTTGAAATTAAACAATTTAATTTAAGCCACTTGTTCTCCCCGCTTAGTCCCCCAATGGAAGGACCGCCCCAACAGCAAGTGCTACACGTTTACTTGCATTCTCAACAATAGGAATTCTGAAGATGTACAAGATTGATTGTATCTGCTAAAAAAATCAAAAATAAGATGCACAAGGTTGATTTTAGCAGATACAATCAATCAAAAATAAATTGTCACATGAGGATCTCAGATTATACATATGACAAGTTCAATTCAAGTGTGAAAATTGAATTAAAAATTACCTCTCTCTGGTGTTGGTAAGCGTTTTCATTTTATCATAAAGATACTGTCAAAACCTTCCTTCATAAAGTTCAAAAATTACAGCAGTAAAATAAGCATAATTTTAATTTCTGATTGAATTTTCCATTTGTCATTCATATACATCCCCACATATTTTAATTAGAATTGAAAGAAAATAAGGAAACCTGCCCTACAAGTAACCTCTCTTTGTTAAAGTTATGCTTATTGGCTTTTCATGTAAATACAATAGCCCAAAAAGAAACATTAAACTGAAGACAGAATAATAGCACTAAAGTGAGACAGTAGATAGTGAACTCTTATGGACAATTTAAATCCTGGCTCTCCCTCAACCCCGGCCTATTTTAGCAATCAGATCAGACAATCTCTTAAAACAGAATAATCTTAATGAACAGCCAAGTACTCCTCCTGCATGGAGGAAATCTTCAACAAATAGGACACAGGAAAGGAAGATATACTAATCAAGAGGCACCACTAGCTTGCCTGTTGAATTGGATATGGGTGGGGACATGACTGAAATCCACAAAAGCCATTCCAGTACTGGGAATTAAAGTTTATGAAAAGTGATCATGTGGGGATAAGAGGCGGGGAAGTACAAAAAGATTTAACTCTAAAATGTGAAATCTATTCAGGAGAATCCAAAGGGGTAAGAAACAACCTGTGGGAACTCCAATGAGGCAACAGAACAGAACACATTTACTGCTGCTCTCAGGTCATAGAATTCATGTTCAAAGGATTGTTTTTCCCGGTGTGGTAGCCTCTCATCTTGAACTGCTATTACACACCACTCATTGTCCTCACGGTCAGAAACTGCAGCAGCATCTGTGGCGGCAGCAGCAACAGTTTCCGGATGAGAAATCTCCATATTTACCTTAAAGAATATCAATTCTTCCTCCAGCATTCAGCCTTGCTTGGAGGTTAGTAAAAGCATTCCCAGCTTACACAGGAAATGTGTTTTAATAAATTCTGAAAAGGAGGGCATCTTAAATACTGAACAGAAAAAAAGTTATCTACCTAGTAATTGTAGTTTTTCCAAGCAGAAAGAAAACAGATTTGCACTTCTACAAGGGCATGCCCCTTGGATCAAGAACCCGCAGGAAAACCAGGGTTGTTTGAGCATGTATGCATTTCTCTCATGACACCATATGTTTAAAGGGACTCCATGTTATACAAGAAGCATGGGCCCTAATCTCACTTCAGTTCATTTCCATTGAATCAGAACCTATTCTATAGACTCTGAAGTGGGGAAAGCACATGGGGGTATGGATCTATGCTGTCAAACTACTCAGAGCTACAATTACTACGTTAATAACCTTTCCTTCTCCTTCAAATATTCACAGCATAAAGGACACTTGGGAGATAAATTAGCAACAACCCCAGAAAAGATGAGTCTGTGGAAAACTATAAATACAAGGGTTGCAGAACTGCTCTCAAATTGGGCATCAGATATGAAAATCAAATCATGAGTAATGCTGTGTCGAATGTATGAACTCCAAGTAGAAGTCATGCTGATTTGAATGAATGAAGTATATCTAGGTCAAGTAGCAGAGGCTGCTCACAGAAAGTGTCCTTCCGTCCCAGACATACCCAAAACATCACAACAAGTTTGTATACAAAATGTGGTCCATTTACACAATTTCTGCTAAGAGACTATGCGCCTCTTGGCTCTGGAATGACGAAGGCTACCATGGGGAGAAAAAGGGGAAAAGGAGGATGGGTCCTCTGTTTTCTGAGAAAGATGTGGAGGACCTGAAGTTCTCTTCTGAAGTTTAACCAATATTTCCATTTCAACTCATAATACTAGGATTGTAAAAAGACATAGGAATAAGTGTTAAAATTGAGGAAATATAATGCAGTAGACATTATCACTACTTCAAAGTGCAGTTCTATTCTGAAAAATGACTAAAATAATAAATGCAGCTGAAGAAGTGGGGGTTTTACCCAGGAAAGCTAATGCCCAAATAAATCTGTTAGTCTTTAAGTTGCCACTGGATTCCTCGTTGTTTCTGTGGATACAGACTAACTCTGCTACTCCTCTGATAAAATCATCAAGGGATTCTATTTGTGTGTCTCAATAATCCTACCTATTCTACAGGTTAAAATATTCTTATTTTCTAATGACCATCTCTGCCAATTCAGCCTGTACTCTGAGAATGAAGATTTTTTTTCAACATTTTTAGTGATAGATGTGAAACATATTTAAGGTAATGTGGTTGAACACACACATAACTAATTGGATTTTAAGTAAACAATTCTGTCGATGATGCACAAAGAATTGAATCCAGCTCAGTCACTCTGGGCTGTATTGGCTCTGCGATGCCTTCTTCTCTGAAGTAAATAGGTACAATGGAATACAGATATGGAGCATATCTGTAAGACAGGGACACCTTTGCAGGTTCACTTTTCAGATTTGAAAATGCTGCAAAGGTTTTAGCATCTTTGGTGGTTCTCAATGTAGTCTCCATTTTCAGCAACGGATTTCAGCAATGGTTTAGACCTGCTTTTCTTCTTCACAGGCCAAATGGACAAAAGCAGTGAGCTTGGAGGGTCTAGTTTGCAAGAGCTCAAACCTCCAATCAACAGCTCACTTCAACCCTAATTTTAATTATAAACTTTTGTAAGTATCAAACCAACCTCAGAGAAGGCCTAAGTACATTTCAGTGTTCATTTAGCAGCTTCAGCTGTGTGCAATTAAAACTTTAGCATTAAATTTCGAGAATAAAATAACGAGACACTTAAAAAAATAAACTGTGCTTCAGTGGACCATGCTTAGTAGATTTCATAGGATCATTTACAAGACAAACGGATTCCTGCTAAGAGCCATTGCTAGTATCCAGAGTTAATGCAAATTGCTTTAAATGTCAACATCTTTTAAAAAGAAAAAAACAAAAACAAAAAAGTATTGTGGCTTTAGGATGTTCCTATAATATTGATGCCTCTTGCACTGATAATTCTGAACTCTGTCAGTTCACAATATCACAACTGCACCAATGCATCACCACATTAAACAGATAGCTGTTTAAATATATAGCCTTTATATCTGGGATGAGAAACCAAAACCTTAATCATATCCCAACTTTCTAACTACTTGTTTTTATATTACCGCAGAAGTGAAAGGAAAAA